>NW_006408567.1:20018244-20018921 GCF_000296735.1 Chrysochloris asiatica | reverse complement strand
ACACAATGGAGTATTATGCTACATTGAAAAATAACAAGGAAGCTGCATGCCACTTCCTAACATGGATGAACCTAAAGAACATTATGTTGAGTGAAATTAGTCAATCGCAAAAGGAAAAATACTGCATAGGACCACTACTGTAAAAGACTAAGAAAAAGAACCCATGCTATTCCACTAACATGGATGATTAACTGGATGCTAGGGTGTAGGAGTGGGGTTAAGGACGGGAGGGGAAGGTGAAGCACAGGGCAGGAATAGACATGGGATAGCTTGGGTGTTGGGGAGGGGGGCAATGTACAAGTAGGGAGAGGGGAATGGAGGAACAAAGCAGATGGGAGAACAGACAGGTAGGAATGAGCTAAATGGAACAAAGGTAACAAATGATGTAGACACAGCCTTGGAATAACAGGGCTCTGGGATACAGAGACTGGGACATGGTTGGAATGAGGAAAGAGGGGGAATAATGTTGAGATGCTTGGCTGACTCTTGAACCTTGGTTTTCCACGCATTATATTATAAAACAGTCACAGGAGAGTAGAGGGAGGAATAACCAGAAATACCACCATAGGAAGCTTGTAAGTCTGTGTTCTGCCTGGAACTGACTGGAATACCTAAAAAGGGGTTACAATATGTCCAGTATAGGGATTGGCAACTTGAACATTGGCTACCCAAAATGG
>NW_006408567.1:20012850-20017685 GCF_000296735.1 Chrysochloris asiatica | reverse complement strand
GGGATGGTAACTATGGCAATGAAACGATGTATGATAGAATGAGTGTAAAGCTAATGTTCCCCCATGTAAACTATCACACAATAAAAGGGGGGAAAAAAAATCTTTGGCAAAGCATTGTATGTATTGTAAGACTCTTGAATAATTCCAATAAAGCCAATTATTTTTCTACAAAAAAAAAAAAAAAGAAAGAAAGAATGGTCTTGTGATTTACTTCTAAAAATCAACTAGTAAGAACCTTGTGGATCACAACAGAAAACTGTCTGATATAGTGCCGGAAGATGAGTCCAAACATACCATGAAGATGGTACTGGTCCTGGCAATGTTTCGGTCTGCTAGACATAAGGTTGCTCCAAGTTGGAGCTGAGTTGAGACAACTAGCAACAACCACGTGCTGTGGCTTGGCCTTCCCAATACCACCTGCTCTCTCACCTTCGAAGCAGCCTACTTACCTGACTTCTCCCCTGCCTCAGTGCTTCAGTCATATCAGTGACTCAGAGAAATCATTGAATGCATTACAACTCACCATGGACCTTCATTCCATGCAGCCTGTGGGTTCACTATACTCTATCTCTACCTTAAAGTGTGACAGCAGACAGGTCTTTTAAGCAACTTACACTTCATATTTCTTTACTTGTAAAATCGAATTAATAACATCTTTTCCCCCTATGTTTCAACTTCTCAAGAGTATTGGAAGACTTAATTAATGTTTATAATATTTTTGAATACCTTTTAATAGGATAAATTGAGGTTACCATTATCTTTATTGCAAGTGATTAGCTCTTAATAGCTAGAGAAACTGACAAAAATTAGACATTTGTCTCACATCCACTGACATAGACACGGAAGTGTAGGACTTTGCTGCCCTGGCTTTTCTTCCCAACTCATCCTACCAGAGGTTTCCATTGCTACAGAAAACATTTTGGTTGTCAGTAGTCAAGTGTACAGTCCTGAAGTCATGGGGAAAGTCTAGAGTTTCAAAGTGTTGACCTAGAGGAAGAAATCTAGACTAAAACGATTACTTCCTGTTCTCCTAAGGGGGTCTTACTCCTTTGTAAGCCTGACATATACTCCCAGTCACTGGAGGATCTCTGGCACAATGACTAGAAGATGGTCAGTCTTGGCAAAGAGGCACTGTAGGATAGGAGCAGGTGAACTATAAGCATTCCAAATTTCCTCAGAGAGCCCCCACACCCCAGTCTAGGGTTCTGTGATTTCACTAGAATATGTCCAGGGGAGGATGACTAGAGCGGTGAGGTATTGGAAGCTGTCCCAACCCAGAGAGGGCTACAATAGTACAAGATGCTGACTAAATGAAGAGGTCAACATCTTGAGCTATTGTATGCTCAAAATGAATGCATATTCAACCTTCTGGAATCTCTGAGAGGTTTTCATAGTAGGTAACAGGTTGACCTAGGGGAGCACTGGCTCTACTAGGGATGCTGTTGCTGTTGTTAAGTGCCGTCAAGTTGGTTTGACTCAAAGCTACCCTGTGTAGAGTTTCCAAGGGGTGACTAGTGAGCTTGAATAGCTGACCTTAAGGTTCAAACAGACCTTGAAGTCCAGCTCATTAACCCACAGCACCACACCAGGACTCCAGGACTCTACTAGGGTACAAAAATAAAAATATTATCTTCTCTCTTCCTTGAGCACTGGGTACAGTTAAAGGTGAGGAGTGATGTCTGGTGCTTCTTGGAGCATTTCATTGAGAAAGAAGTTGACTTAATGTGCTAGCATTGTTTTATCTGAGGTAGGAATGTGGGCCTTGGCGATTTTTAGGCAGTGAAGAGAGAAACACATGACGATTATTAGGATAATGATGATATTTAACACTTGTTGAGTGTCTGCTGTGTCCTAGGCATTTATAGATATTATTCTGGATCCTTATTATAGCTTAAAAGTAGTTATTAGCTTCCAATTTTCAGAAGAAATGACTGCTTGGTTTACTTCTGTATATTTCTGCCCATCCACTGGAAGGGCAAAGGAATAGAATTGAAGATATGGAAGCCACAACCAGCGAACTAAAAGACAAATCCCTGAATGCTGCTAAGATAGACGAGCAAGCAGAAAAAAGGATAAAAAAAAAAAATCTGAAGAGAGTCTAAGATAACATGAAGAGGAATAACTTAAGACCTATTGGCATTCCAGAACAGTAAGAATCAGAGAAGTTCACAGAGGAGATAGTTGAAGAGCTACTGGAAGAAAATTTCCCTAACATCTGGAAGGATAAGAAGATAAACATTCAAGAAGCTGAACGTACCCCAGGAAAGATAGTCCCCAAAAGAAAATCAACAATACATATCATAATCAAGTTCTTCAAAATAAAAGACAAGGAGAGAATCTTAAAAGCAGCCAGAGAAAAGAGAAGTGTTACTTGCAAAGGCAAGCAAATCAGATTAAGCTCTTACTATTCAGCACAAACCATGCAGAAGAAGGCAATGGGGAGACATATATAAAACCATAAAAGAAAAAAACAAAAACAAAAACAAAAAAACTGCCAACCAAGAAACGTCTATATAGCAAAACTGTCAATCTAATACGATGGTGCAATCAAAACATTCCAGGATAAACAGAAGTTAAGAGATTTTGTCAAAGCCAATCCAGCACTTATAAACATCCTAAAGGGAATTCTTTGGACTGAAAACCAACAAGAACAGACAACAACCAGAGATTGACACACATGGAAACACCACCCAGAACTCAGTTGACAGATAGCAGAGTCTGGACAGAACAAAATTACAACAATGAATTCAAAGGAGCTGGGAGGTCAAACAAAGATCAAAATAATAACAGTGAAGAAGGGAAAAATATAGGAACAGACATCCAGGTGGTGAGGAGGTCAGGTAGATTGCAGGATACAATGGACTGTCTTAAATAGAGGGAAAAGTTAATAGACTATAGGGTAACCCCCAAGCAAGTTAATACTTCACAACTTACTATAAAAATGAAGATCCAAGCAGAACAAGGAAACATTAAAAATAACAAGGAACTACAAAGAAGTAACACCAAAAAACATGAACTCAGCACAAGAAGGCTTGCAGAACAAAGGAATGAGCAGCACCACAAAAATTAACATAATGACAGCAATTAATTTATACCTATTGATAATTACACTGGATGTCAATGGATTAAATATACCAATGAAGAGACAGAGATTGGCAGAAAACAAGACCCTTGATATGCTGCCTGCAAGAGACACATCTTACTCACAAAGACAAAAACAGACTAAAAGTTAAAGGATGGAAAAAAAAAAATGTACCAAGCTAACTACAACAATAAACAAGCAGGAGTGGCAATACTAATTTCTGATAAAGTAAACTTTAAGACAAAAACCAACATAAAAGATAAAGAAGGACACTATCTCATGATCAAAGGGTCAATTGAGCAAGATGGCATAACCATAATAAATATTTATGTTCCCAATGAAAGTGCACCAAGATATATAAAGCAAACCCTACTAGAATTGAAGAAAGAAATAGATTAATCTACAAATATAGTGGGAGATATTAATAATTCACTTTTGAAAAGGGATAGAGCAATCAGAAAGAAACTCGACAAAGTACACAGAAACTAAACAGCAAAATCAACCAACTTGACCTCATAGATGTGTACAGAGCATTCAACTCAACACAAGCATAATATACATTCTTTTCCAGTGCACATGGAAAAAATTTTCAGAATTGATTATGTGTTAGGTCAGAAAACAAGCCTACATAAATGTACAAACATCAAAATACTACAAAGCATCTTTTCATACCACAATGCTATAAAAGTAGAAATCAACTATAAGAAGACTAAGGAAACAAAGTTGAATATATGGAAACTGAATAATACCCTGCTGAAAAGTGACAGGGTAATAGAAGAAATTAATGTGAATTGACAAAGTTCCTAAAAGCAAATGAGAAT
This sequence comes from Chrysochloris asiatica, assembly GCF_000296735.1. NCBI lineage: Eukaryota > Metazoa > Chordata > Mammalia > Afrosoricida > Chrysochloridae > Chrysochloris > Chrysochloris asiatica. Next base: position 20,013,782 of record NW_006408567.1, on the reverse strand, counting down.
AAAACCACAACATACCAAAATCTTTGGGGCACAGCAAGAGCAGTGCTGAGAGGACAATTTATTGTGATAAATGCGCACATCCAAAAAGAAGACAGAACCAAACTAACACAGTAACATAGCATCTCCAACAATTAGAAACAGACCAACAGAGGGAACCTACAGTCACCAAAAGAAAAGAAATAATAAAGATAAGAGCAGAAATAAATGAGGTATAAATCGGAAAAACTATAGAAAGAATCAACAGGACAAGAAGCTGGTTCTTTGAAAGGATTAATAAAATTGACAAGCTACTGGCAAACCTAACAAAAGGAAAGAGGGAGAAGATACAAATAACACACATTAGAAACCACATGAGCGATGTTACAATGGAACCAAACAAAATCAAAAGGATAATAACAGAATACTACGAAGAGATTTAAGGAGCTCTGGTAGCGTAGTGGTTACGAATCGGGCTGTGAACCTTAAGGCCAGCAGTTTGAAACTACCAGCTGTTCCGCAGGAAAAAGATGAGGCTTTCTACTTCCTTAAAGATTTACAGCCTCGGAAACCCTGTACAGGGTCGCTATGGGTCGGAACCGACTCGAAGGCACTTAACAACAACAACAACATGAAGAGATTTACTCCAACAAATTTGAAAACTTAAAAAGGATACATTTTTAGAAAAACACGACCTACTGAAATGTACACAGAATGAAGTAGAAAATTTGAACAGACCCATAACAAAAGAAGAAATTCATCAGGTCATCAAAAAACTACCAACCGAAAGAAGTCCAGGCCCAGATGGCTTCACTGGTGATTTCTACCAAACATTCAGGGAAGAGCTGTCACTAATTCTTTTCAAAGTTTACAAAATATAGAAGAGGATGGAAAACTTCCTAATACATTTTATGAACCAAGCATAACCCTTACACCAAAACCGGGAAGGATATCAC
>NW_006408567.1:20010856-20012475 GCF_000296735.1 Chrysochloris asiatica | reverse complement strand
CTGCAAACAGAAACCAGACAAGGATGCCCTTTGTCACCACTCCTATTCAATACTGTGCTGGAAACCTTAGCCAGAGCTATACAGCATGATAGGGAAATTGAAGGCTTCCAAATTGGCAAAAGGGAAGTAAACCTTTCTCTATTAGCAGGTGATATGATCCTATACATAGAAAATCCTAAAGATTCAGTAAAAAAGTTACTAGACCTCATTGGAAGTTTCATCAAAGTGGCAGAATATAAGATCATCATACAAAAATCAGTTGGATTCCTCTATAGTAAAAATAACAGCACTGAAAAGGATATTAGGAAAGCAATACCATTTACAATAGCCTCCCAAAGGATGAAATATCTAGGAATAAATGTAACCAGAGAAACAAAGGACTTAGACAAGGAAAACTACAAAACACTACTACAAAAAAAACAAAAGAGACTTACAAAAGTGGAAGAATATACCATGCTCCTGGATAAGACAACTTAACATTGTGAAAATGTCAATACTACCCAAAGCAATTTACACATATAATGCAATCCCAATCCAGATTCCAATGAGATTCTTCAAAAAGAAGGAAAAAACAATTATAAACTTTATATGGACAGGAAAGAGACCCATGATAAGCAAAGCACTGCTTAAGAAGCAGAACAAGGTTGGAAATCTCTCACTCCCTGATTTCAAAGTCCTTATTACCACACGGCTACAACACAGTGTGGTACTGGTACAATGAAAGATACATTGATCAATGGAACAGAATTGAGAATCCAGAAATTAACCCATCCACATACAGCCAACTGATTTCTGACACAGGGTCTAAGTATATTGCATGGGGAGGAGATAGTCTCTTCAACAGATTGTGCTGACAGAACTGGAAAGTGATATGCAAAAGATTGAAATAAGACCTTTACCTCATGCCCTATACAAAAACCAACTCAGCATAGATTAAAGACCTAAATATGAATCCCAAAATTATGAAAGTCATCAATGAAAAAATAGGGACAAATGTGAGGGCTCTAATACAGGAAATACGCAGACTACCAAACATTTTGAAAAGTACACAAACAAAAGTAGACAAGATAGACGATTGGAACATACTAAAAATTAAAAACGTATATGCATCAAATGAGTAAAAAGGGAACCCACAGAATGGGAAAAAATCCTTTGCAACAACACACTAATATCTAAAATATATAAGAAACTACAACACCTCTACAAGAAAAAGACAAATAGCCCAATTAATAATTGGGCACAGGACATGAACATACACTTCACCAAAGAGGATATCCAGGCAGAGAACAAACATATGAAGAAATGTTCACTATCACTAGCCATTAGAAAGATGCAAATCAAAACAACAATGAGATATCATCTCACACCAACAATAACAGCAAAGATCAAAAAAGTTGTTGTTGTTGTTATGTGCCATCGAGTCGGTACGGACCCATAGCAACCCTATGCACACTAGAATGAAACACTGCCCGGTCCTGGGCCAACCTCATTACTGTGGCCACACGTGAGTCCATCGATGCTGCCACTTTGGCATTCCATCTAGTTGGGGGTTTTCCTCTTTTTCTCTGACCCTCCACCTTACCAAACATGATATCCTTCTCCAGCGATTGCTTCCTCCT
>NW_006408567.1:19985391-20010104 GCF_000296735.1 Chrysochloris asiatica | reverse complement strand
AACTGCTTCTTGGTCCAGGTACAGATTTCTCATTTATTAATTAAGTGTTCCGGAATACTCATACTTCACAATGTTGTCCATAGCTTGTCATGATCCACACAATCTAAAGCCTTTGCGTAGTCAATAAAGCACAGGTAAACATCTTTCTGATATCCTCTGCTTTCAGCTAAGATCCATTAGACATCAGCAATGATATCCCTTGTTCCATGGCCTCTTCTGAATCTGGCTTGATCCTCTGGAAGTCCTCTGTCAATGTATGATTGTAGCCATTTCTGTATTACCTTTAGCAAAACTTACTCGCATGGGATATCAAAGAGATTGTCTGATGATTTCCGCATTCCATTGGGTCACCTCTCTTTGGAATAGGCACAAATAAGGATCTCTTCCAATCAGTCGGTCAGATAGTTGTCTTCCAAATTTTTCTTGGCAGAGATGTGTGAGTGCCTCCTCCGCCACCTCACTTTTTTGAAAGATTTCAATTTTTATTCCATCAACTCAAGGTGCCTTGTTCTTATCCAATTCCTTCAATGCACCTTAGACTTCCTCCTTCAGTATCATTGGCTCTTGATCATATGCTACCTCTTGAAACAGTTGAACATTATCCATTTCCTTTTGGTACAGTGACTCTGTGTATTCCTTCCATCTTCTCTTGATGCTTTCTGCGTCATTCAATGATTTCCCCAGAGAATCTTTCAATAATGAAAGTCGAGGCTTGAGTTTTTCTTCAGTTGCCCCAGCTTGAGAAATGCTGAGCGTGTTCTTCCTTTTTGGTTTTCTGATTCCAGATCTTTGCACATTTTTTGAAATATTTGGCTTTATGTTCTTGAGCTGATCTTTGAAATTTTCTGTTCAGCTCTTGGACCGCCTCATTTCTTCCATTTGCTCTAGCTTCTCTATGCTGGAGAGCAAGTTTCAGTGCCTCTTCTGACATCCATTTTGACCTTTTTCTTCTTTCTTGTCTTCTCAATGACTTTTTGTTTTCTTCATGTATAATGTTCTTGATATCATCCCACAACTCTTCTGGTCTTTGGTCTATAGAATTTAATGTAGCAAATCTGTTCTTTAAATGATATCTGAATTCAGGTGGGATATATTCAAGGTCATATTTTGGCTCTCGTGGATTTGTTTTCATTTCCTTCCGCTTCTGTCTGAATTTACATATGAATAATTCATGGTCTGTTCCACAGTCTGCCCCTGGCCTTGTTTTCTCTGATGATATGTAGTTTTCCATCGTCTCTTTCCGCAGATGTAGTCAATTTGATTGCTGCGTATTCCATCTGGTGAGGTCCATGTGTATAGTCATCTCTTATGCTGTCTAAAGAAGGTATTTGAAATGAACAAATCATAGGTTTTGCAAAATTCTATCATGCATTCTCCAGCATCATTTCTATCACCAAGGCCATATTTCCCAATTACTGATCCTTCCTTTTTGGTCCTAACCTTTGCATTCCAATCACCAGTAATGATCAATACATATTGATTACATATTTGATCAATTTCAGATTGAAGAAGTTGGTAGAATTCTTCTATTTCATCCTCACTGGCTTAAGTGGTTGGTGTGTAAATTTTAATAATAGTGGTATTAACTGGGCTTCCCTGTAGGCACATGGGTATTATCCTATCACAGACAGTGTTGTACTTCATGACTGATCTGGATATGTTCTTTTTGACAATGAATGCAACACCATTCCTCTTCACTTTGTCATTCCCAACATAGTAAACCATGTAGTTTTTCAGATTCAAAACGACCTATACCGGTCCATTTTTAGCTCACTAATGCCTAAGATATCAATGTTTATTTGTTTCATTTCATTTTTGATAACTTCCAGTTTTCCCAGATTCATACTTCGTACATTCCATCTTCCAATTTTCAGTGGATGTTTACAGCTGTTTCTCTTCTTTTTGATTTGTGCCTGATTAACAAATGAAGGTTCCGTGGGCTTTTTCCCCACAGACTTTACTCCATTTGCGTCATCACAGTCAACTCTACTTTGAGGAGGCAACTCTTTCCCAGTCGCATTTTGAGTGCCTTCCAACATGAGGGGCTCATTTTCCAGCACTATATCTGACAGTGTTTCTCTACTATTCGTAAGGTTTACAGTGACTAAATATTCGGAAGTAGTGTGTCACTTTTTCTTCCTAGTCTGTCTTTGTCTGGAAGCTCATCTGAAACCTGTCCACCATGGGAGAACCTGTTGGTATTTAAAATACCGGTGGCATAGCTTTCAGAATCACAGCAACTCACAAACCACCACAGTATGACAAACTGACAGATGAGTGGCCATTAGACACTAGCCATTAGAGAGATGCACATCAAAACAACAATGAGATATCATCTCACACCAGCAATAACAGAAAAGATAAAAAAGTAAAGGACAATAAATACTGGCGAGGATGCGGAGAGACTGGGACCCTCCTACGTTGCTGGTGGGATTGCAAAATCATCCAACCACTCTGGATGGTAATATGGGGCTTCCTCAGAAGGTTGTAAATATAAAAACCAGTAATTCCTCTGCTTGGTATTTACCCACAAGGAATACAAGCCATAACACAAATAGATTTGTGCACACCAATTTACGATAGCAAAAAGATGGAGACAGCCGAAGTGCCCATCAACTGAAGAATGAATAAACAAACAGTGGTACATACACATAATGGAATATTATGCTACCTTGAAGAAAACAAGGAAGCTGCAAGCCACCGCATATCATGGATGAACCTTGAGGACATTATGCTGAGTGAAATTAGTCTGTCACAAAGAGAGAAATACTGCATTGGACCACTACTGTAAAAGATTAAGAAAAAGAACCCACCCTAAAAGTGAAAAAAAAAAAAACTTTGCTGATCACCAGGATGTATGGGATGGGGTGAGGGAAGGGAGGGGAAGGTGGAGCACAGGGTAGGGAATAGATGCACAATTATTTGGGTGCTGGGAGAGGGTGCAATACACAAGAAGGGGTAAGGGAATGCAAGAACAAGATGGATGGGAGAACAGTTAGGCAGGTTTGCATGGGCTAAGTGGGACAGAGGTAAATAATGATGTATGTACAACCTTGGAACAATAGGGCTCTGGGATACAGTGATTGAGGCATGGCTGAAATGGGTAAAAGGGGGGAAACAATGTTAAGATGCTTGGCTGTCTTTTGAATTTTGGTTTCCCTGGCATACCATTACAAAATCGGCAGTTGACGGGGAGAGAAAGGAATAGCCAGAAATATCATCATAGAAAGCTAGCAAGTCCTTTTTCAGCCTACAACTGATTAGAATATCTGAAATGGGGCTAGAACTTGCCCAGTGAAAGAGGCTTCCTGTGGAGCCTTTGCATTGCATAAGACCATAGGTGGAATCCTGAACCTCATCCAGAATCTTTTGAGGTGGGAAATTTCCACTTGAAAGGACAAGCAGACCAGCCTGGAGTGGCTAGAAGAACAGAAGATACTTCAAAGAAAGCCTGGCAGGAAAAATCAAAAGCAGTAATGGCAGTCTGATTGACTACTATAAGAAGTTTGCCCAGGAGTCATCAAGGCAAGTAGTCAGGTCCCCTCAGAGCAAACCCCCTTCCAAGACTAAGACTCAAGGGGAATACATGAGCAGGCATGTAGTCTGGTTGGTGACCACATTGGTCACCAATAAGGGGAAGTGGGGGGAAACAGCAATGAAGTTGTAAGCTAAGTCTGATCATGTTTAATAGACTCCTGTGAACCAGGGTTGAGATCTGGTTGGCCAGCAGTATGGCAAGACCTGGAAACCCCTGGGCTCAGAGACAGTGATATAGCCACAGAGGACTAGAGTGTAGAGTGAAGTGTCCAGCTGATATGAAGTGAGGGGAGATGCACAAGAACACCCAAACTTGCAGTAATACCCACTTAACCTGGCTTCAATAGTTGGATGATCAGAACTTGACTAGAAGAAGAAAGAGGAGAAAAAAGAGTGATCTGCTACAATTTGATGAACTTGACCTGTACTTATGGATGTAGTAGATTAAAAGAGGGAACAAATCTTTACAGCGAGGATCATTCCCCCCACCCCCTTGGTACACAGGGTTGACAGGGATGGGCAACTTAGACATTGGCTACCCAAAATGGGGGGACTACAAAGGCACAAAGTGATTGGCTTACAAGCTCTCAAGAAGGAATCTAGTTTCAGAGGGTATGGGGGAAGGTAGACTCTCCACTGAGTGTTTCCAATCTGTTGGGACGGGGCTGGTGAAAGGAGATGGAGATAAGACTCTTGTGGTTCAATAGTGAATAATGGTTATCAGAACTGACTGTGAGAGTCAGAAATGCAAAGGTAGATGTTTTGTAACAAAAGGAAGGGAGTGGTTGATTTTCCAGTCCAGGAACAGAGGTCCCTGGGACCATCAATTGAGAAAAGTGGAGTAGCAGTGACATCAGAGATGGAGGCAGAGATGATGACATTGATAGATGGAGTGACTGGGGACTCTGGACTCAGGGAGCGGGGTTGTGTGCTGACAGCCATGGTGGCAGGCTTGTGGGGTATACCCTTTGGTTATTTGATAATGCATGTAGGGGATTGTAATCATTGCAATGAAATGGAATACGATAGGATGAATGTAAAGCTGGTGTTCTCCCATGTAAGCTATCAATAATTCACAATAAAAATGTAAAAAAAAAAAAAAAATCAGGTTAGGGTGTGCACCAGGGTTATGTTGTTTTTTGTTTTTGTGGGGTTTTTTTTTACTCAAAATAGAAGTTTCATTTTCTTTTACAGTTTGTCAGTCCCAGGTTGGCAAGGGGCTTTCTACAATACTGTCACCTAGTGACCCAAATTCCCTCTGTCTTCTTTTTCTACCCCCCTACATTATATCCCCTAGAGTGAACCAAGCTGACTTGTGGATACATCTGTGTTCTGGCTCCCAGATAAGATAGTGTGTGGAGGAGGCACACCCATCCTTAAGGTTCTAGCCCATAAGTGATCTACAGCACTTTTGCTTATGTTCCATTAGCAAGAATTTAGACATATGGCCATGCCTAACTGCAAAGACTCAGAAATATCTGAGCAGCCACAGGTCCAACAAGTCTATGATTATAGAAGAACAAAAGAATGGATTTTGGATTGTGTCACATGTGACCAAAACACTAGCAGGGTTTTCATTAATATAAACATGTCAAGTTTTGCTAAAGGCAGAAATAGAGAAACTGTCATCCATAGGATATAGGATCCCTTAGGGTAATGGAGCATGTCTCAGGAGCTTACGAAGAACCTATTCAGTTAGTTCTTCCAGTCTGGGAACTTAAAGGGCAGTCAGTAATAGGCAAGACTGGCTGACACCCAGAACCCTGCTTATAAAAATGCTTTCTATTTGAATAATGCTTTATATTTTGCAACAACCTTTTATTTCATACACATTAACTGATTTAATACTGAAAGCATTCATGATTATGGAAACAAAGGTTCAGAAAGGTGAGGATCTTGCACAAAAATTAAACTACTAGTAAGCTTCAAATATTGGACCTAAACCCAAGCCTTCCACATTCATGATTGGTGCTTTTTACACAACAAAATGCTGTCTATTCATTTTATACCCTGGGAAGATGGCAGCCATCCAGTGGGGAATCAGGACAGTTAACTTTTTTACAGGACTTTAGTTTTTCAGCCTCCAGGTGACAAATTGTTGTTGTTAAGTGCCATTGAGTCAATTCTGACTCATAGTGACTCTATATGGGGTTTCCAAGGAACAGCTGGTGGGTTTGAACTGCTGACCTTGTGATTCACAGTCCAGTGCTGATCCTACAGTATCACACCATCAAGAGTAATTTCCACAGTAATTATAAAAGTTATTGCTTATCATCTACTGTGTGCCAGGTACTGAGCTGAGCAATTTTTATCTATTTTTTTTAAGTTTTTATTGTGAATCGAGTGATAGTTTACATGGGAGAACAGTGGTTTTACACTCATCATTTCATTGCAATGATTACAGTCTCCTCCAAGCATCATCATTGAACAATATTTACTTCTATTCACTCTGATATTTTTTTGGATGTACACAAAAACACTCAGGAATATATTATTATTTATATAACCAGAAGTCACGTGCTGTAAGCCTGCCTTCTGGCCACCAGCATTCAGTCTTTCTCTTTCCATGAGTTTAGAGTCCTCAGCTGCTCCATCTCTCCATGTCGGCATCTTTGCCTCCATCTCTAGTATCGCTGTTTCTCTGGATAGGGTCCCACATTCTGCTCGTGCTCGTCTCCTTGATGGTCCTAAAGTCCTCTGTTCCTGGATTGTAGGATTAACAACTCCCCGCTTTTGTTACAGAACTTCTACTTTTACAAAACTGACAGTCATAATTAGTCATGATAACAATTACTCACTATTGAACCATAAGAATCTTATCCCCATCTCTTTTCACCAGTCCCATGTAGACAAGATGGAAACTATTCAGTGGGGATTCTACCTTCCCCCACACACTCTGAAACTAAACTCCCTCTTGAAAACTTGTAAGCCAGTCACTTCCTGCCTTTATCGCCCCACCATGTACATGGGCTCAGGTGTCCCCAGGTCTCACCACACTTTGGACCAACCAGCCCTTCATCTTCTCTCTCTCATTTCCAGGTCAACGGGAGTCTATGTAACATAGTTGAACTCAGCCCATTTCTTCATTGCTGCCTTTCCCCCTTTTCCACTCACCGGCAGACCCAGGGTTGTATCTTTTCACCATATTTCAATCTGTATGCTGAGCAAATAATCTGAGCAGCCGAACTTTCTGAAGAAAAACTCAGCATCATGGTTGGAAGTAGGCTCATTAACAATCTACAATATGCAGATCCTTAACTATTGAAAGCAAAGAGGATTTGAAGCACTTACTGATGAAGATCAGAGAATACAGCCTTCAATATGGTTTGTTGCTGTTGTTGTTAAGTACCGTGGAGTCGGTTCTGACTCATAGTGACCCTAAACAGGGTTTCCGAGGCCGTAAATCTTTATGGGAGCAGAAAGCCTCATCATTCTCCTTTGGAACAGCTGGTAGTTTCAAACTGCCAACCTTGAGGTTAGCAGCCCGATTCATAACCACTACGCTACCAGAACTCCTTTCAATATGGTTTACAACTCTATATAAGGAAAACAAAAATTCTCACAACGGGACAAATAGACAACATTATATTAAAAGGAGAAAATATTGAAACTGTCAAGGATTTCATTGTACTTGGATCTACAGTTAATGCTCATGGAAGCAACAGTCAAGAAATCAAGTGAAATAATTGTATTAGGCAAATCCGCTGCCACGGATCTCTTTAAAGATGTCACTTTAAGGACTGAGGACTCTTATGCAGTGTTGGGTGGCAATGTGAAATGTTGCAGCTGCTATGAAGAACAGTTTGGCAGTTCCTCAAAGAAATGAACTTAGAACTTCCATATGATTCAGCAATTCCACTCCTGGATATACACCCCCAAAATGAAAACAAGTACTTAAATAGATACTTGTACACTAATAATGTTCACTGAGTCGTAACCAACTCCACGGCACATAACCACTACCACCACACTAATGTTCATAGCAACATTATTCATAAGAGACAAAAGGTAGAAACAATCCAAGTCTCTGCCAACAGATAGACAAACAAAATGTGGTATATACATATTTATTGTTAAGTGTCATCAAGTAGGTTCTGACTCACAGCAACACTGTATAGGGTTTCCAAGGAGCAACTGATGGGTTTGAACCTGCCGACTTTGCAGTTAGCAGTCCAGTGTTTATCGTACAGTGCCACACCAGGACTCCTATCAGCCATGAAAGAGAAGGAAGTTGATATATGCTATAACATGAATGACCTATGAAAACGTATTAAATGAAAGAAATCAGACACAACAGGACAAATATTGTATCCATTCACTTAGATGTCACACTTGGCTGACAAGTATGATGGCTTACATGTTGCTATGATGCTATACTTATAGCATTTCAAATGCCAGCAGGGTCATCCATGGTGGACAGGTTTCAGTGATACTTCCAGGATAAAACAGACAGGAAAGAAAGGTCTGGTGATCTAATTCCAAGTAATAGTCAATGAAACCTTATGGATAGCAACAGAACATTGTCTAATACAGAGCTGGAAGATGAGTCCTTGAGGACAGAAGGCGCTGGCTGGCTATGTATACTTATACCATAAAAAAAGAGTCAACCATAATAACCCAGTAGAATATAGCCTTTGGGACCATCATTGGCCTGTGTGGTATGACTCAAAATGAAAAGTAACAGCTGCAAACATCCATTAATAATTGGATCATGGAATGTGCAAAGATGATTCTAGGAAAAATGGAAGCTGTCGAAAATGCAGTAAAATGCTTTAAGACTGATATTCTAGGCATTAGTGAACTGAAATGGATTTGCATTGGCCATTTTGATTCAGATAATGGTATGGTTTAATGTCAGAAATGACATAAAAAAGTTAACTCCAGCTGACAGAGAACAAAATGTCCAGGCCTGTGCCACCTTCATCATGATCTCTGGTATGTTTGCATTCATTGGTGAGGCTCTTGTTCAACCCATTCAACCCATTTCCTTGAGGGCTTCCCTGACTTTAATTAGCCCGCTATCAACCATCATCTTGTATCTAGCAATTGATCCCTCCTGATGACATGTCCAAAGTAACTGAGTCAAAGTCTCACCATCATTGCTCCTAAAGAACATTCTAGATTTATTTCTTCTAAAATGTGTTGTTTATTCTTCTGTTAGTGCTTGGTTTGTTCCATATTTTTTGCCAACTCCACAATTCAAATGCATCAGTTCTGCCTCCCTCTTCCTTTTTATTGTCCAGCTTTGACATACAAATAAAGTAATTGAAAAGACGATGACTGGGATCAGGCTCATCTTAGTCAGGCTTCTAAAAACTTCAAGGAGGTCTTTCACGGCTGATTTGTCAAATGCAATAAATCATTTGATTTTTTGACACCTGCTTCCACAGATGGGCATTGATTGTTGATGCAAATTAAAACAAAACAAAACAAAACAAAAAAACCCCTTTGCTACCAAATTGATAAGGACTCATGGCAATTCATGTGTTATGCAGTAGAACTGCTCCATAGAGTTTTCTTGACAAACACATCTTTACAGACACAGATAATCAGGACTTTCTTCCACATTGTTCCTGGGTGGGTTCGAACATCCAATCTTTAGATTAGCAGCCGAGCCCAAACCTCTTATGCATCCCAGAGGTTTGGATTGTTTATTGTAGATTTAAATGATGGACAAAATAAAAATCTCCGACAATTTCCACAGCTCTAGTGTAGTGGTTACGAATCAGGCTGCGAACCTTAAGGTCAGCAGTTCGAAACTACCAGCTGTTCCGCGGGAGAAAGATGAGGCTTTCTGCTCCCATAAAGATTTACAGCCTCGGAAACCCTGTGCAGGGTCGCTATGGGTTGGAACCGACTCCACGGCACACAGCAGCAGCAGCAGTCAGTTTTGATTGTTCTTGAGGTTGTTGGCCCAAATGACTAGAGTGGAAGAAATTGCAGGTGATTTTTATTTTCTTCTTTGACTTCTGGTTTTTCCCTCCTACAGTCTCTACAATGAACATATAATCTTATGATCAGAAAAATGCTAACTAAAATGCCGTCTTTCATTCTGCTGCAGCACACATGGCTTCTGGGATGCAGGTGCCTGGTGTTAGGGGCCAGCTTGGGCTCTGGGTACTGGCTCTGTCACTCAAATATCCTTTCTTCAAATCTGACTTGGTTGGTGCAGTCACAGTTAAACTCTACTGGAAACCTCCCAGGGTTTTCACTAAGGAACCTTTTCTTGGCTATTTCAACATGAATCATGCCTGAGGTAACTCCAGTGCTGAAGAAGGGCTCTTGGGAAAAATAGCATTTCAAATTGTGTTTGGTTAATTGTAAAACAGTTCAGGGAAGAGATGCAAAACCCAAGTTAATCATCACCAAGGTTAACCCAAGGGGCACCTGCTTGGATGGTTGCTTTAGAATGAATACCCTGCAGGTAAGATTTGAGCCGAAGTTGCTTCTGTGTCTCTCTTATTAAAAAGAAATACTTCTGTGTCTCAAAGTTTAGGGTGAGGAAGGAAATCATTTCCCCATTTTGAACTGCTTCATTTCCTACGTTTATTCTGATAGACCCTGCAAATAAATCCCCAAAGATCTTGAGACTGATTGTTTACACATTCCTAATTATTATCTAAAAATCACCCTGTAAGAGCCACCAAGAATTAAGTTACAAGTTGTAGTTTAATAGATCTTCCTCCCACCTAGAAGCAAGGGAAAGCTAGCTCCTCTGCTGTGGCCAGAGGCGTCTGCTTTCCAATATTTGAACCCTCCATTCAAATGCTTTTTTCCTGCTGGTACTTCTGGTGTGGTGCTGTAGGATCAGTACTGGACTGAGAAGAACCACAAGGTCGGAAGTTCAAACCTATCAGCTGCTCCTAGAAAACCCTGTGTAGAGTCTTTATGATGGCACTTAACAACAAAACACCTAGTCTCAGAGCTGCCGGGAGTGGCACCTGAGAGCACTGACCACAGGTACAGAGTCTTGGCTGCCCATGGACTGTCCCAGTAGAGTTGATGGTTGTTGTTGTTAAGTGCTGTTGAATCGGTTCCTTCCTACTCATAATGACCCTGTATAGGGTTGATGGGAGTCCTGGTGTGGACTGTACGATAATGCACTGGACCATAAGGTCAGTTTGAACCACAAGGTCGGCGGTTCAAACCCACCAGCTGCTCCTCGGAAATCCTATATAGGATCCTTATGGGTTGTAACTGATTCGACAACAGCAAATAGGTTTGATGGTGAGGCGCTTAAAATCTTAAAATCCTCAGTTGGGTGATAAAAAGGTCTGTGCTTTGGAGAAATTATCATCTCTCTAAGGAGCTCTGGTAGCGTAGTGGTTATGAATCAGGCTGCTAATCTCACAGTCAGCAGTTCGAAACTACCAGCTGTTCCGCGGGAGAAAAATGAGGTTTTCTGCTCCCGTAAAGATTTACAGCCTTGGAAACCCTGTACAGGGTCACTATGAGTAGGAACTAACTCTACGGCACATAACAACAACAACAACATCAACAACATCCCCATTAACACAATTGGGATTCTGACCTTGTTCCCCCTTCAGTCACTTCCTGTCCCATCACCCTGTACTCCAATGCTTGCGGCAGCCTTTCTCTGGTCTCCCAGCATTCACCCCCTGCTGTCCTTCCACTCAGCAGCCTCAGGGAGGCTTGTGAAAGCCAAGTCCAATCAAGTGCTTCCTCTGCAAACCCCCCCACAATGTCTTCTATTTCACTTAGCCACTGTGACTCAAGTAGTTACTGGGGCCTCAGTGGTCTATCCTCTCCTCCTGCATTGCCCATCCTCCTTGACTCGGCTCCAGTCATGCTGGAGGAGGGCTCCAAGTGGGTCCTACTCTCTCTCAGGTCCCTGTTATTGCCTCTGTCAGCAAGTAAGGAACACTCTCCCCCTAGATAGCTACATGGCTCTCTCACACTTTTTGTAGCTCTTCTCTCCAATGCCATACTGAGGCTGCCCCATGTGAAATTGTTACAGCCCACAAACCTCACCCCTTCCCTTCTTTCCTTTGTCTGATCACTCTTACCACCACATAACAGTTATCTTAATGATTAACTTAGAACAGAAGTCCTCTGAGAAGTTTTTGTTCTCTGTGTTACTTCCCCAATGTCTAGACCAGTGCCTGGCACTTAGTAAGCTCTTGGTAGATATTGGCTGAGTGAATGAATAAATGAATGAATGAGGAGCAGCATTTGCTAAGTGTTCTATCAACTCATCTGTTCAGAAACAGCTTTGTCATTTCTATCTGCAATGAGTCATCTGCTTAGGGCCACATGATTCCTTCTCCCCCTCTCTCTCTCCATCGCCCACTGACTTTTTTTTTTTTCAAAGATGAAAGTCTGGATCGTTTGAAAGCACTGTGGGCTGACTGCTTTACCAGCCCTCTGCATTGACATTGGCCGTGTAATTTTCCATGAATTAGCTTACAGAGGCAGTAGATTTCCACCAAGAAAGATGAAGGAGCTGGTGGCAAAGTCAAGAACAGTATCTTCTCATGGGAGAAAAGGGGTACCTGGTGTACAAAGTCACCTGCAGGCTTAGAACCTAATCCCGTAGCCATTCAACTTAATTTTGAAGCTCCAAAATGGAATGTTGATAACCTCTTACCTGCGATTAGACATTGTCCATTTGCTCTGCCCTGAAATACACTCGTGGGAAAACCAATGTCACTTCTGGCATGGACTAAGTAACAGCTGCCTCTCTTAGTTCATTATTCATAGTGTAGTTTCTGTGCTCACCTTTCTAAAAAGATGCTTCAACAAAACCTCCATCCAATTCATTAAAATAAGTTGGCTTGGGGCAGGGAACACATGTAAAATACTTGTTATTCAACAGGCTTACAGCATAGTGCTTGTAAAAAGGCTTTCTCCTCTTTTTCTGTTTCTTCCTTATTTCCCTCCTTCAGGGAGCTGATTGCCCACAACTGGTGGAAAACAATTGTTGTTTTACACAATGGGTAGTGGTGTTGATACATCTGTGGATCAGCTTGTCCTTCATTGCTTACTGCCTATGAAGCTGACAAGAGTCAACCAAATGGCATTGTTTACCTTTATTCTGGTGTGGTGCTGTGAGTTAATGCACTGAACTGCAAGGTCACTTTGAGCCCCATGATCGACAGTTCAAGCTCACCAGCTGCTTCTTGGAAACCCAATACAGGGTCGCATGAGTCGGCACAGACTTGACAGCACTTTACAACAACAACCCTAAGAGTGTGTTATGCTTGTATTGTTATGTGCTTTTGAATAGCTTCCGACTCCATGTAAGACATGGTAGAATTTCCTTGTAAAGGGTTTCCTAGGTTGTAATATTTTTAGGGAGTCCTGGTATGGCAAAGTAGGATAAAGCCCTGGACTGCAAGGTTAGTGTGAACCACAAGATTGGCGGCTCAGGAGCAGATTGCCTATAGAACCTCTGAATGGGTTCAAATTGCACCACCAACGTTCCTTAGAGTGCACTATCTAAAAACAAAGCAAACGGAAAACAACAACAACCCGTGGCCATCAAGTCGATCCATAGTGAGCAATAGTGCGCCTTAGGATTTCTGAGGCTGTAAATCTTTATAGGAATAGCTGGGGAAAAGCTAGCTGGTGGGTTTGATCCACCAATTTTTCAATTAGCTGCCAGTGCTTAAATCACTAAGCCACAGTAGTTTAAGGTGTTTTACTATCAATGAGGAGTCCTGGTGTGGTGCTGTGGGTTAAATGCGCTGGACTGCAAATTCAGTTTGAACTGAAAGGTCTGCAGTTCAAGCTCACCAGCTGCTCCTTGGAAACCCTATACAGGGTTGCTATGGGTCGGAACCGACTCGATGGCACATAACAACAACAACTATATTATCAATGAGAGTGCATCATCATGACCAACAAAGCTACTAGGCGTTAAATCCAAAGACCCAAGTTCAAAGTTAATCAATTGTTGACTGCCTATGAAACCTTAGGAAACTTCCTTAGCCTCTCTGATTTTCCATTTTTTCATCTGTAAAGTGGGTTGGTTAATAGCAACCAGCTCATAGATTGGAACTATTGCATTGCTTATGTAAAGCATGGAGTGCTTAACAGGAAGAAAGTCTTCAGTAAACAGTAGTTATTCATGGTTGGAGTTTCCAGCAATGTCTTAGACTGGAACAGGGACCACTGTTTTCACAATGTTGGGCGTCCCATGAATGTTCTAGAAAGTCAAGTCAGCATTGGACCAAGCACAGAGCTCAGAATTCCTGACTCCTCTACTTCTTGGTGCAGCCTACCCTGCATACAGTTTTGCCCTGTTGCTAATTCCACGGTGTATCTGTTATTTGGATCACTGTTCCTCGTGGTGGGCTTATTATTAGTCATGAGCTTGTTCATATCCAGTGTAGCATCTTTCTTCCTTGTGAGGATGTGATTCCACATCTGGGGCTTCTTTTCTTCCTCTGTAGGCAGCTCTGTGCCCTGTCCCTTGATTCAGGTGGCTGTGTAGGGCCCGGCCTTATCTTCAGCATTCCACACACGGGCCTCCCCAGTGGAAGGCACCAAGCTTTTCACCTCAGTCTTCGCTGGATTTTGTAGGCAGAATCTGCTACATAATTGATGGGACTCAGTGCAAAATGAAAATGTGGGTCCCTTGTTAAAATTTAAGAGGTTCCAATGGCTACTGCAGAGTGTTAAACCAAGAGCCCTGCTATGGCCCTTCAAGAATTTTATGCTACTGCCCAGGTTGCATGCCTGTGTAACTGGCCTTGTTTATAGGCAAGAAATATTTCTTGAGTTACATTAAATCAAATGCAATGCAATGCACTTGGATTAAGTGCACCCTGATCATATTTTCATTTTAGAGCAGAGTAACTAAGTGTTAATGAGGATGTTGTTGGTTCAGAGATGCTATCCTTGTCTTCCATTCAGGAGATGGGTATCCGAGTCCCAGTATGAAATTCATATGCATCCACCAGTGATCTGTCAGTGGAGACTCATGTGTGGCTGTGATGCTGAACACATTTCAGCAGAGCTTCCAGATGAACTAGGAAGAAAGATGTGGTGATCTGTTTCTGAAAAGTCTATCGACCACGACAATACTTTGTCTCGTGGACTCAAACATGGTAAGGATCAGGGAGGTGGTACAGAGCTGGGCAATATTTTATTCTGCTGTATATAAGACTGCCATAAGCCAGAGCCAGTTTGTGGCAAATGATAACAACAAGATATTAGTAAATTGAAAACACGTGTTCCTCAGGAAAGTGGAAGAATATGGAGCCAGGATACTATGTGTGCATAAAATGGTGAAGACTAGATGGCATCCTAAATGCTAAACCCTTGTTACAATGTCATAGTGACAAAAACCCACAAAGGCAAGTGTTATAATCTCTATTTAAAGAACACTAAGAAACTAACGCCATGCAGTAATAAGTGGTGGCATGGAGTAAAAAACAAAACAAAACAAAAGCAAAGTCCTGCTTTACCCACCACACTTAAAAAAAAAACAACCACTAATAGGATTCACACCATGGCCACCAGACCTGCCTCTGGCCACGTTTTGCTGTGGCCAACTCCTGGAGCCTCCCATAAGCCGGGCCCTGGAGAGGCACAAGGCACCTGGACCTCTTCACCTGCTGAGCAAACAGAGTAAAATGCAAGCCTAGTCATTGACAGGGTCAGGTCCTGGCAGGTGTTGTGTACATAAGACTCCAGTAAGAGGACACCTGTGTGTATCCAATTTCCAACCATGAACAGCTCAGCCACTGGGCATGAATGGGAGGAAAATTACTAAGGGGAGAGTTCAGTAAACAGTCATTGTTTGTCTTAATGCTAAAAACACCACCTCTCTGGAGGAATACCAGTAAAAGCAAGTGTGGAATGGAGGATAGAATGAAGTGGGTAGCAGACCATCTGCGTTTGGAGCCTGCTGCTCCACTTGTATGGAGGAGTTACCTATGTCCTCTCAGGCTTGGTTTTCCTATCTATGGAATGGGGGCAATAATCAGACCTAAATGTAAATCATAAAACTTATAAAGCTCATCAAATAAAAAATAGAGGTAAACTTAGGGACCCTTAGACATGACTTAAATACACTAGCAAACATAACTAAAAATGAACCAACAGCAGAAGACAAACTAGATGACTTGGGATTCCTAAAAATTAAATATTTATGAGCACCAAAAAACTTCACCAAAAGAGTAAAAAGCAAATTTACAGAATGGGAAAATATTTTAGCAGCAACATATTGGACAAGGGACTAATTCCTAAAATCTATTGCTGTTAGGTATCATAGAGTCAGTTCTGGCTCACAGTGACCCTAAGCACAACAGACCAAAACACTGCCCAATCCTGCACCATCCTCACCATGACTGTTAGGCTTAAGTCCATTGCTGCTGCCAAATTTATAATTTATAGAAAGCATTAAAATCTGAACACTATTAAGGCAAACAATCCAATTAAAAATGGGCAAAGGACATAAAGGAACACTTGACCAAAGAAGACACTTAGGTGGTCAACAAACACATGAAGAAATGTTCACAGTCATAAGCCATTGTTGTTGTTGTTGTTAAGTGCCGTCAAGTCGGTTCCGACCCATAGCGACCCTGTACAGGGTTTCCAAGGGTGTAAATCCTTATGGGAGTAGAAAGCCTCATCTTTCTCCCGCGGAGCAGCTGGTAGTTTCGAACCGCTGACCTTAAGGTTCGCAGCCTGATTCGTAACCACTACGCTACCAGAGCTCCTTTAGAGAGATGCAAATCAAAAGTACCTTGGGTAAAGTCCCTGGATACACAATAAATAATCAGCGGTCCCTAGAAGACACTATTATGAAAATGATGTCAACTTAACAAAAAGACAAACAACCCAATTAAAAAGGGGGGGGGGGCAGGGGCAAAGGACTAGACCAGACATTTCACCAAAGAGGATATTCAAATGGACAACAAGTACATGAAAAGATTCTCAATATCATTAGCCATTATTGTTGTTGTCTGATGACATCAAGTTTGTTCTGATTCACAGAGACCTTATGAATCACAGGAGGAAACACTACCCAGTATTGCAGCATCCTCACAACTGTTGTTATGTTTAAGCCCATTGTTGCAGTTACTGTGGCAATCCATCTCATTGAAGGTCTTCCTCTTTTTGGCTCAGCCTCTACTTTGCCAAGCATGATGTCCTCTCTAGGGACTGATCCCTCCTGAGAATATGTCCAAAGTACATGAGGTGAAATCTATCCATCCTAGCTTCTAAGGAGAATTCCGGCTGCACTTCTAACACAGAGTGGTTTGTTCTCTGGTAGTACATGGAATATTCAACATTCTTTGCCATCACCATATTTCAAATGCATTAATTCATCTTTGACCTTTCTCATCCATTTTCTAGTTTTCACGTGAGTATGATCTAACATTAGCCATAAGGAAGATGCAAATCAAAACCACATGATATATGACCTCACCCCCATTAGATTGGCTCTGATAAAATACAAAACAAACAGAAGGAAAAATGGGAAACAACAGGAGAGATTGTGTAAAAACTGGTAGAAATATAAAATGGTACAGCCACTGTGGAAAACAGTTTGGCCATTCCTCAAAAAGTGGCGCATAGAACTACCATCTAACTCACTGACCCCAGCCCTAGGTATATATACCCAGAAGTGTATATGCATACAGAAGGAATGTACACAGAAACCTGTACACAGTATTCATTGCGGCATTTTTCACAATGACCAACTGTAGAAAGAATGTTCATGAACAGATGGAGGAATAAATAAAATGTGGTATAGACATACAATGGGATCTTGTTGCGGTTAAGTGCCATAGAGTCCATTTTGACTCATTGAGAGCCTGCATAGCATTTCCAAGGAGCAGCTGGTGGATTTGAACTGCTGACCTTGTAGTTATCCCAGTGCTTATCCTACAGCACCACAGCAGGACTCCAGAGAATCTGATGCCACTCTAATAGGATATGATGTCCTGACATGGAAGAACCTTGTAAATGTCATGCTGAGTGACATAAGTCAGTTACAAATAGATAAATACTATATAATCTAATTTATAAGTAGATAAGCAAATAGATTGAAACTAAAGATTATTAATGGTTACTACAGGTGGAAAGAGATGGAAAAAGGAAAATTGTGTTTGGGAGCATTGAGTTATGTTAATGGTGGTGGGATAATTGGAAAAAAGATAGTGATAATGTTGGCATAACATGAAAGATGTAATAAATATCATTGAGTCGTGCCTATGGATGTTATGTTGGCAAATATTTTGGTGTGTATATTTTCTAAAATGATAATAATGTTTACCCTAGTTATATCTTTGTTGCTAAAGGACAGAGGAAAATTCCCCTTTACCCTGTACCACATTCAGCTAAACCACTGTTCTCAATCCTGGCTGTATATTAGAATATATACCCCTGGCTGTATATTAGAATACTACCCCCTGGTAGTAGTGTAGGGAGTGTTGTTGCTAAGTGCCATCATGTGGGTTCAGATTCACAGCAACCCAGTTTAGGGTTTCTGAGGAGCAACTGGTGGGTTTGAACCACTGACCTAGTATGGGGATTAAAAACACCAATGTCCAAGGCATTAACAAACGATATCAGAATATTGTGGAGTGGGGCTTAGAGTTTTGACTGTTTACTGGCTGAGCATCATGCAGCTGCAGAGGTGGTCTGAAACTTATTTGCAGTTTGTAACAGCTATTGAGTCGACCCCCAACCATTGTTGCTGTTGTTAGGTGCCATCGAGTCGGTACCGACTCATAGTGACCTTAGGCCCGGCGGACCAAACCCTTGCTGGTTCTTGGGCCACCTTCTTTCTTTTGTCACGCTTGAGTCCATCGATGCTGCCACTTGGCTAATTCATCTTGTTGGGTGTCTTCCTCTTTTTCTCTGACCCTCCACCTTACCAAACATGATATCCTTCTCCAGAGACTGGTACCTCCTGACAATACGTCCAAAGTATGAGAGATGAAGTTTGGCCATCTTGGCCTCCAAGGAGCACTCTGGCTGCACTTCTTCCAAAATGGATCTATTGGTTCTTTTGGCAGCCCATGGCACTTTCAATAGTCTACTCCAACACCACAATTCAAACCATCAATTCTTCTACGGTCTTCCTTATTCACTGTCCAGCTTTCTCATGCATATGAAGTTATTGAAAATACCATGGCTTGGGTCAGGTGCTCCTTAGTCCTCAAGCTGACATCTTTGCTCTTCAACACTTTAAAAAGGTCTTGTGCAGCAGATTTGCCTAATGAAATATATCGTTTGATTTCTTGACTGCTGCTTCCCTGAGTGTTGATAGTTGATCCAAGAAGAATGAAGTCCTTGACAACTTCAATCTTTTCTCCATTGATAAGAATGTTGTTTATTGGTCCAATGGTGAAGATTTTTGTTTTCTTTACATTGAGATGTAATCCATATCGAAGGCTGTGCTCTTTAATCTTCATCAGTAGATGTTTTAAGTCCTTTTCACTTTCAGCAAGCAAAGTTGTATCATCTGCATATCACAGGTTGTTAATGAGTCTTCCTCCAATCCTGATGCCACATTTTTCTTCATAGAACCCAGCTCCTTGTATTATTTGTTCAGCACACAAGTTGAATAAGTATGGTGAAAGAATACAACCTCGTCTCACACCTTTCTTAATTTTAAAACATTCAGTGTTCCCATGCTCTGTTTGAACAACTGCTTCTTGGTCCAGGTACAGATTCCTCATGAGTACATTTAAATGTTCAGGAATACTCATACTTCTCAATGTTGTCCATAGTTTGTCATGATCCACACAATCGAAAGCCTTTGTGTAGTCAATAAAGCACAGGTAAACATCTTTCTGATAGTCTCTGCTTTCAGCCAAGATCCATTGGACATCAGCAATGATATCCCTCATTCCACGGCCTCTTCTGAATCCGGCTTGAAGTTCTCTGTCAATGTATGATTGTAGCTGTTTCTGTATTACCTTTAGCAAAACTTTACTTGCTTGAGATATCAAAGAGATTGTCCGATGATTTCTGCATTCTGTTGGGTCACCTCTCTTTGGAATGGGCACAAATATGGATCTCTTCCAATCAGTCGGCCAGATAGTTGTCTTCCAAATTTCTTGGCAGAGATGAGTGAGTGCCTCCTGTGCCACCTCATTTTCTTGAATTTCACCAACCATCGTGACCTCAAATTTATGCTTTTTATTGGCATCATTCCAAAGACCCAAAGAACTTCCATAATAACTTCACAGTTATGTAAACAGATATTCAGGAAATTGCTTTAGTTAGGTTCTAAAATAAGGATGAGGCCATGAAACAATTTGATGTTGTCCCCGCTGGTCATTATCTATTTAAAGGTGGAGAGAGGGATGTCCATTCCCTTTCTTGGCTGCTCTTGTGGGCTAACACTTTGTCCCCATACTCATGGCTGAAAGTGGGGTGAGATGGTGTTGATAAAGCTTTCTATGTGTGCCTATCTGGGGTAATTTTGCCACAGTGAACATCATCAGCAGATGAAAAACTGCTTTGTTTAGAAAGTTCTAGAAGCCAGAGTAGCTTCCCTTCAGTTACTGCCTGCCTGAGGCAGTGTGCTGTGACTGCCTCCACTGTATGGCACCTACAACACTACTGGTAACATCGGAATTGTCAGCAGGTTTTGGTGGTGTCACCCAGCTGGCTCCGCAGACTTCTACTCACGGATTTTATCCATCATAGATTTGCTAAGCTCTTACAGGTCCTCAAAATTCTTGTATTCTTGCTAGTAGGCAAGATATCCATAAAGCAAAAATGGACAGATAATGTGCCATGCGGGGATAGGATTAGATGACAGTAAGATTGCAACAGAGATGGATGGACACACTGGCTGCAACAATGGGCTCAAACACACTCACGATTGTGTGGATGGTGCTGGAGCAGGCAGTGTTTCCCTCTGTTGTATTTCATTCTGCTGTGCACAGGGTCACTGTGAGTCAGAGCTTACTCAACAGCACCGAACAGTAACAACAAACAAGATTGTTATAACTGCAAGGATTTGATAGGTGGCTCAAGTGGCTTGTACTGGACTGTGAACCTAAAGGTTACTGGTTCGAACCCACCCTCTGGTGCTTCCGAAGAAAAGCTTGGTGATTTGCCTTCATAAAGATTATACCCATGGGGTAGTTCTGCTCTGTAACACGAAGTGTTGCCATGAATTGGAATTGTCTCCACGGCAAGGTAGTTTAAGGTGAGAGGGTTGGCAATTAGAAGAAGGAGAATTGGAGTCCTGGTGTGGCACTGTGTATTAATGCGCTGGACTACAAAGTCAATTTGAACTGCAAGGTCAGTAATTCAAGCTCACCAGCTGCTCCTTGGAAACCCTACACAGGGTCACTATGGGTCAGAACTGACTCAACGGCACTGAACAACAACAACAACAACAGTTAAGGAAGGCCTGGTGGGGGAGGTGAATGAAGAGCTGAGACAGGAGCTGAAGAATATGGAAGAAAAGGGAGTTTGGAGGGCACTTCCAGACAGGGAATCAGAGCAAGAAGAGAGAGGCAGATCTATCCCTGTGCACTTACGGAATGTCATGGTTGGGTTAAAGCTGGGTTAAGCATCTAGGAACCTAGTTTCTAATGCCAGCTCAGCCATGATCCTCTGCTTCTGAGGCCTGGAACCAAAATCAGTTACCATGGAATCGATTCTGACTCACGGCAATCCCATATGTGTCAGAGTAAAATTACACGCCATACGGTTTTCAATGGCGGATTTTTTAAAGACTCAATTGTAATGCCTATCTTCTGAGACACCTCTGAGAGGACTCAAACCACCAACTCTTCATGCACCACCCAAGGAACAGCTTTAAAACTGATGCCTTGCGGAATATTGCTGCCAAAATGGAAACCCAGGACTCAAACAAGTCCTTAGACACACATGTTCATGACAGTGTCATTTGTGATTGTCAAAATGTAGAAATAACCCAATGTCCAGCAAGAATGGAGAAACAAATTATGGTGTGTGTGGGTGTGTTTGTGTGTGTACAATAGAATATTTTTCAGTCATAAAAGAGAATGAAATGCTGATTACATGTTACAGTATGAATCTTGAAAATATTATGCTAATTGAAAGAAACCAGATACAAAAATGCCACATATTATGCGAGTCCAATTATAACAGGTAAATCCAAAGAGATAGAAAGCCAGTTTGGTGGTTATCAGGTGCTAGGGAGAGAATGGATGGAGACATTTTTTCGTGGGTATTGTTGTTGTCGGTAGTTGTTGTTGTTAGGTGCCCTCAAGTTTTCTCTGACTCACAGCATCTCTATGCACAACTAAACAGAACACTACCTGGTCGTGTGCCATCCTCACAATTGCTGCTGTGCTTGAGTCCATTGCTGTTGCCACTATACCAATCTGTCTTCCTCTTTCTCACTGGCTTTCCACTTTACCAAGCCTGACATCTTTCTCCAGGGGTTGGTCCCTCCTGATAACATATCTGAAGTATGAGGGACAAAGTTTTGCCATCCTGGCTCCTGAGGAGTATTCTGGGTGATTTTTTGGAAGTAGATCAGTCAACCTTTTCAATGACTGATTTTTTGGAAGTAGATCACTCAGGCCTTTCTTCCACAGCACCTAGGTCAGACTTGAACTTTCAAACTTTTACTTAGCTGCCAAGCACATTTATCAGTTGCACCACCCAGGAACTCCTCATGGCAGAAAGAAAACAAAAATACCAGCTTCATAAAATTTAGCAATATGATGCTCAGCCTAGTGGAGCCCCTTGACTTCTTAAAGACCTACTGACTCTCCATCTAACATCTGTGATTCTTTTACTTTAATGTGATTTCTAGGAGCTTCATTGGGTCTCTGTTTCAAGCAGTGGGTGAGGTTTCCCATTTCATCCCCTCTTCAGAGGTGAGTCCCAATTTTTGGAGTGAAAGATATTCAGTTGGGTTTAACTTGCAGAAACTGTGTTGTTGTTGTTGATAATGTTAAGTGCCATTGAGACGGTTCTGACTCATAGTGACCCTGTATAGAGTTTCCAAGGAGTGGTTGGTGGGTTTGAACCGCTGACTTTGAAGTTCAAACCAACTTTGTGGTCCAGGGCTTATCGTACAGTGCCAAACTGGAAAATACATGCACGTAGATTTACAAATAGAGGTCTTTTGTGAGCTGATGGATCTGGATAGTCTTAAAAGGCCTTTTCAGCTGTGTGCATATTATCTGCCTCAGCAGTGGCTTCTAAATGCCCATCAACTGGGAAGTAATGAACATTGCACAATACATGCCCCACCACAGAGCCAGAACAAAATGGCGACTTCCGTGTGATGAATGTCTCAGTTCTTTCATACACTATTTGAGTAAATGATAAAAGCAGCAATTAAGGTTTAATGGGGTGTGTTTACAAAAGTTTTTTTTTTTAACCAGTGCCAATATATACAATGAGTAGTCTGTATATTTATACACTCCAAGGTGGAGTCTAGGTTACTTTCTTGGTAAACATGAAAACTTGCTGTACTTAAAAGGTTCTTGCTAACTTTTTTCCTCCCTATGACGTCCAAGGCTTTTACTTTGATGGATTCCTTCTTGTTGTTACCCGAATCTGAAATGAAAGCATTAAGATAAATTATCCTCATTCTGTGACTCGACTAGTAAAGGTAAAACACCAAGTGATACCGCTGAAGCTGTACTTCAGTGTGGAGTCTGTAGGTAGTTCAAATGATTAGTGTGCTCAGCTGCTAACTGAAAGGTTGTTAGCTCAAGTCCACCCAGGGGTACCTTTGAAGCAAGGCCTGGAAATCTACTTCCAAAAATATTGAAAAGCCTACAGGGCACAATTCTACTCTGAAAACATGTGTGGGCATCATAAGTCAGAGTCAACTAGATAGTAACTGGTAGTATTTGAGTAAATAAAAGAAAAACCGATGACCAGTAGAAATGCTTCTGAGATCCAAAGGAAAATCACCCTTCTGAACCATGTTGAGTTTCTGCTGGGTAAAATTAGCTGATTAAAAGTTATGAATGAAAGAGTTTGTTTGCAAGTGTTTCTGTTTTGATCATTTTCTGGCCCACTTTGCTTTGCTATAATTTGGATTATTCTATATCTTGTAAATTTTCATAATAAATACAAGATTGTTAGATTCCAGCCTAAAGAGAAAATGATTTCATGGTATGGAAAACCAAGGACAACTGGTTTTCATTGAATAACCACCAGTACCAGCTGCTCTTAAGTCATCTCCAAGTTAGAGTGACTCCATGAGTAGAACAGAGCTCCACAGGGTTTTCAGTGGCTGATATTTCCATAAATAGATTTCCAGACTTTTCTTCCAAGGTACCTCTGGGTGAATTCGAGTCACCAACCTTTTGGTTAACAGTTAAGCACATTAACTTTTAAAGGCCTTCAAGGAGTCTGCAAACACTCTGATTTCTAACACTCTTCCTACATGCATCCTTTTGTACCCATTCTATGCCCTTCCCTCTCACTAGAGACAGCACAGATGTACCAGGCCTGGGCAGTGGCCTTTCCCTGGGCTGCACCCCAACACCAGGCCTTGTGTACAGTACAAGACCCCTCAGTGCACACTGCTCATCACCACCCATCGCAGATCTGCTCAATTGTTCCCTGTGAGAAGTGATCCCTTCCTGTCCCTCCACCTCTGTCCCTGCAGACATTGCCAAACAAGGCAGCCTTCCCTGCTAAGATGAAGAGACAGTCTCAGAGAAGGCAAAGACGTCTACAGACAAAGTCAGTAGGGCGAAGAACAGGGATGCAAACCTAGGATTTTTGATTCCCAACACAGGGCTGCTGAAATGCTCTCTCTCTCTTTTGTTGTCTTGAGCTGCTGAGTTGATTTGGACTCATGGTGACCTCAGGTGTTACAGAGTAGAACTGCTCTAGAGGTTTTTCTTTGTTTTAAATTGTAATCTTTCTGGAAGCAAATTGCCAGACTTCTTCCATGGTGCTGCTGGGTAGGTTTGAACCACCAACCAGCTGAGCCCAAGCTATTTGTGATACCCAAGAACCTCCTACCTACCTATCTATCTACTTACCCATCCATCCATCCATCCATCTATTGCTGTATGATGTAGGATACAGGGTCATGGAAACCCTATACAGGGTCGCTATGTGTTAAAACCAACTC
Organism: Chrysochloris asiatica; assembly: GCF_000296735.1. Taxonomy (NCBI): domain Eukaryota; kingdom Metazoa; phylum Chordata; class Mammalia; order Afrosoricida; family Chrysochloridae; genus Chrysochloris; species Chrysochloris asiatica. The sequence continues at coordinate 19,985,524 of NW_006408567.1, read as the reverse complement.
AATGGCATTGAACAACACCAACATATGTAGAGAGATGATGTTGTTGTTGTTAAGTGCCGTCGAGTCGGTTCAGACCCATAGCGACCCTGTACAGGGTTTCCGAGGGTGTAAATCCTTACGGGAGTAGAAAGCC
>NW_006408567.1:19966515-19985206 GCF_000296735.1 Chrysochloris asiatica | reverse complement strand
AAACTGCCAGCCGCTCCGCGGGAGAAAGATGAGGCTTTCTACTCCCGTAAGGATTTACACCCTCGGAAACCCTGTACAGGGTCGCTATGGGTCGGAACGGACTCGAAGGCACTTAACAACAACAACAACAGCCTTGACCATCAAATATCTGAGTAATCTAAGCTGGTCAAACTTTAAGATGATTTATTTTTTCTTAGTGGAAAATAAGGTCTAGATAGATGTGTTGTTGTTTTTTTTAAGGACAGCATAATAAAATGCTGTGATTAAGAGCTGAATCACAGTCGTTTAAAATAAGTCCCTTTGACAGAGCCAATTAGCGATGCTAAAATTATCTACAATGTCCTATTTGAATGGCCAACAGGTTTGAAACACTAAGCTCAGAACAGGAGAATAAGACGTCGGCAAAAGAAAAAAAAATTTTAACAGGAGAAATTCATTCTCAAAAAAAGAAGTGGGAAATGAAAATCAGCCTGGGTAATGGAAATCCCTGTTGTTGGGCCCTGAACGACTGAGGTGGGGTTTTTTACAGCAGCCCACTTTATTCACAGGAGGAGGATGGGAACTGGCCAGGTGGAGCCCCAGGCTACTGTGCTGGGTTGATTGAAAGAGAAAGGGGTCTAAGGCCTGTGCCGTTAGATACATGACTTTTGCTCTCTCTAGAATTAATGGGAATTACCCACTTAATCCTTGGCATGTGGTGCTGATAATGTACCAATTAATGGCTAATTAAGAAAATTTTTTCCAGAACATTAGGTTCTGAGAACATCTTATTTGAAAACCATCACTTAAAGGTTTTGTTTTTTTTCTCCCTGTAGTTTTTAGCTCAGCAGGCTTTCAGGGAGTCTGGGTTTGTTTACAGTGACTGTTTCATTCATTTGCTTTGTTAAGACTGCTTGTGTAAATGGAACTATGTTAACCCTAGTCTTCTGAAAGCTTGTGTGAATAAAATTGTTAGTGTAGGTTTCAAGCTGTGGGTTGATTTTCATCTGATTCCTTCCATTCTCCAGTTCTTGAATGTTAGTGTAAGTCAGGTATTCTGGGTTGAATAGTGTCCCCCTTCAAATCCATGTTCTTCCCGGAACCTCAGAATATGACTTTCTTTGGGAATAGGGTCTTAACAGATGTAAATCGTTTTAAGATGAGGTCATAGTGGAACAGAGTGGACCCTACTCCAATGGCTAGAGTCCTTAGAAGAGAAGAGATAGGATGGGCTAAAGGCCGTGGAATAATGAAAAACAAAGCTGTCGATCTTTACAGAAGCGGATTACCCACATCGTTCTAACATCGAGTGCCTGGTGGCTTCAAGTTGCTAACCTTTAGGTTAGCAGCCAACAACTAAAACACTGCATCATCGGGACTCCTATAATGAACACTGATTGGAGTGAGGAGTCTACAAGTCAAGGAACACCAAGGACTGCTGATCACAGGAGAGCTAAAAGAAAGGCATAGAACTGGCTCTTCTCTAGAGCCTTCAGAGAGAACTTTGCCCTTCTGACACCTAGATTTTAGACTTCTGACATCCAGAACTGCAAGACAATAGGTTTCTTATTTTCTTTCAACCCTTGATTGCAATTTGGGTGAAAGTTTACAAAATAAATGGGTTTTCCAACAAATCATATTCGTTTTGTTTCATAATATTGATGTACACTCCACAATGTAACAACCCTTAGTTCATTACCTCCTTGTCGTTCCTATTTCCGTTTGTCTGTTTTTTCTATCTCTTCCTGCCTTCTGAGCTTTCTCCCTGGGCAGATGCTGCTCTTTGGATCTAGCATGATTGATTATTTTAAGGACAGTGATCTCCCTGGTGTTACTGTTCACATTATAGGCCTGTCTATTGTTTAGCTGACAGTTGACTCATGGAAGTGAAGATTTTAGTTCCAGGCTTGAACGTCGTCTGAGGGTCTCAGTCTCTCAGATTCCATCCAGTCTCTATCAGACCAGTAAGCCTGGTCTTTTTCATGGTTTTGCACTTCATTATGATAGCGTAGTGGTTACGAATCGGGCTGTGAACCTCAGGGTCAGCAGTTCAAAACTACCAGCTGTTCCACAGGAGAAAGATGAGGCTCTCTGCTCCCATAAAGATTTACAGCCTCAGAAACCCTGTACAGGGTCACTATGAGTCAGAACCAACTCCATGGTACATAACAACAACAACATACATTTGTCACCCACCCTATACAAGACCTTCTAATGTGGTCTTTTTCAGGGTGATCAGTAGGGGTAATCAGATGCCATCTAGTTTTGGTCTAAGGGTCCTGGAGACTGAGGTTTGAGTGGTTCATTAGTTCTTTGGATAAATTGTTTCCATCTGTCTTTAATTTTCTTTTCTCCTCTTTGTTTTGGATAGGGAGCTAGCACGAATAATTTGTTTTAGAAAGTTCAGCACAAGGCTGATCCCTGAATGGAGTTTAAAGATATCCCATATGTCCAACTTTTCCAAGATGCTATGTTGTTGCTGTTCAGCACTGTCCAATTGGTTCTGACCCATAGCACCCCTGTATAGGGTTTCCAAGGAGTGACTGGTGAGCTTGAACTGCTGACATTGTGGATCAAACCGACTTTGCAGTCCAGCGCATTAACCCACAGTGTCACATATACCACTCCGTGTTCCCTTATCCCAACACCATTCCTCCCCTTGGGACTCTCCCTCACATTGCAGGGTTCTGCAATTCACTACAATGGCTCATAGAACCTACCAACCATCAAGAAAATGGTTCTTGCAACCGTGGAGGCTGTCAACTCCCAAATCCATAGTTCCGACATCAGTCTGGAGGAGTCTCCATTCTCACACCAGTCCGGATTTTTTACTCACAACGTTGCTGAAACTGGAGGGTCAGCTCAGACAATATGCCTGGCCCAAGTCTCAAGAAACAGAAGTCAGATAAGGGTGAGCCATCAGAGGCAGGATCCAGATTATGAGAGCAAATGTTACCAAAGTTCCTCAGTGCAGCTATAGAGATGCAGAAGGGCTGAAAGCAAAAGAAGGAACACTCCAGGGTTCACAGATGGCTTCTCTAGTCCTCACCCAGAGGCCTTTTAGAGTGGTGACTGGCATCTGATTGGTGAATCAGCGCAATTCAGTACATAATGCACATTCTCAGTCGGGAAGGGTGGTAACAAAATGACACCTTGCCCACATCTAGGGTGTTGATTGAGGCGTGCCCCCCAGTCTCCCAATATCAGAATGCCAGGTTGAAGACAGGCTGATCACCACTGCCCATGTGAGGGGGGCCAGGTCTGGTTTCAGCCAGCTCTGTTCAACCCCAACCTCCTGCTTCTCCCAACTAAGCAGGAAGCTAGTGGTTTGCCAACAAAGGAATAGCTTTAAAGACAAAGTTACTTCTTGTTTGAACATGGACATCAAAGATGACAGCTAGTTTGCAGACCACACCCCCCAAAGAAATTAAGGATGATGATTTTAGTCACACCATTTAGTAAGGCAGTGGTAGTATGCAGTGGAATTGGTTCTGACTCATAGCAACCCTGTATAGAGTTTCCAAGGCTGTAAATCTTTATGGGCGTAGAAAGCCTCATCTTTCTCCTGTGGAATGGCTGGTGGTTTCAAACTGCTGACTTTGAGGTTAGTAGTGGTTACGAATCAGGCTGCGAACATTAAGGTCAGTGGTTTGAAACTACCAGCCGCTCCGTGGGAGAAAGATGAGGCTTTCTACTCCCGTAAGGATTTACACCCTCGGAAACCCTGTACAGGGTCGCTGTGGGTCGGAACCGACTCGAAGGCACTTAACAACAACAACAACAACAACGCTACCAGAGCTTCTTCTAGTACAGTGAGGATTCAAGATATATTTCACCTTAATCCTGCTTCATTAATATTATAGACAACTCACTCCAAACTGGGGCTATACTCACAGGCATAGAGACTAGAATTTACAATACATAGCAGAATGGAGGATTATGGCTACAAAGGCCACATAAAGCAATTAGCTGCGGTGAAGAGATCAATAGTTACACCTGAGATGACTGCTCACAAACTTTTAGGACCCCAGTCACTACTTACCAAAGCAGGATGCTGAACATTGTCTTTGTGGACTATGTTATGCCAACTGACCTTGATATCCCCCAAATCTATGGTCATAAGCCCCTAGGCCCATTGACTCATCGCTCAATAAGTTTGGTGATATCTAAGAAGTTTTCATAACTTTGCCTCTTATATGCTCTACTATAAACATGGATGTATTTGCAGTCTATTTATGGAGAAATATCCTCAGTCAAACCTACATATATATTCTTGGGTGTAGTCCAATTTGTCTTTCCACACCTGTTCAACTTGCATGTCTATCTATGATTACTGTTATTATTGTGATTGCAAGATTGTGTGGGTAATAGTATTTACCTTAGTTGCCTTTAACGCTTGTGTTCCTCCCAGCATCTTCCTTTGCCTTCGTCATTCTGTGCTGACCTCTTCCTTCACCGAAGTTAATAAGTGCCTACCCTCTAGTTCATGATTGGAGCTTCCTTCCCTTCCCACCTGTGGCAACTTTCAAAGATTTTGTTTTTCTATGCGTAAACCTTTTCTTGACTTTTTATAGTAGTGGTCTCACATAATACTTGTTCTTTTGTGATTGAGTAATTTCACTCAGCATCATAAATGTCCTCTAGATGCATCCACGTTGTGAGGTGTTTTGCTGACTCACTATTATTCTTTAAGTTTGTGTAATATTCCGTCGTGAGTCTGTATTAAAGTTTGTTATCCATCTACTTGTTGATGAACACTTAGATTGTTTTCATCTTTTGCAACTGTGAATAGTGTTGTGATGAACATATATATATGTCACAACTTTTATTATTGTAGGATATATGCCTATCAGTGCAATTTCTGGGTCATATGGCATATCTAGTTCCAACTTTTAAATAAAGTTCCTCATAAATCCTATACAGGGTCACTATGAATCAGAACCAACTGGATGTCACTAACAACAACAATAACAAATCTTCTAATATAATTTTGCAAGAATTGTTAAAGGGAACTATACATGTGGACCTCACTAGGTAGAATACACTGGAGTCAAATTTACGACATCTGTGGGAAAAGATGATGAAGATTCTCAATACCATTAGTCAAAAACAAGGCCAGGAGCCGACTGGAATAGACCATCAGTTGCTCATATGCAAGTTCAGGCTGAAACTGAAGCAAATTAAAACACATCTATGAGAGCGAAAGTATGACCTTGAGTATTATAGTTAAGTGTTATCAAGTTGATTCTAACTCATAGGAACCCTGTATAGGTTTTTGAAGGAGTGGCTGGTAGTACCGTGCAGTTCCACATGAGGACTTATCCTACCTGGACTTAGAAACACTAATGACTGAATCCATACCTGGACCAAGAAGCAGTTGTTTGAACAGAATATGGGAACACTGAATGGTTTAAAATTAAGAAAGGTGTGAGACAAGGTTGTATTCCTTCATACTTATTTAACCTGTATGCTGAGCAAATACTCTGAGAAGCTGGGTTATATGATGAAAAATGTGGCATCAGGATTGGTGGCAATATGCAGATGATACAACCTTGCTTTCTGAAAGTGAAAAGGACTTGAAACATTTACTGATGAAGATCAAAGAGCACAGCCTTCGGTATGGATTACATCTCAATGTCAAGAAAACAAAAATCCTCACCACTGGACCAATAAACAACATTCTTAATAATGGAGAAAAGGTTGAAGATGTCAAGGACTTCATTCTTCTTGGATCAACTATCCACACTCATGCAAGCAGCAGTCAAGAAATCAAATGACGTATTGCATTAGGCAAATGCTTAAGGTGTGCCTGACCCAAGCCATGGCATTTTCAATAACTTCATATGCATGTGAAAGCTGGACATTGAATAAGGAAGACCATAGAAGAATTGATGCTTTTGAGTTATGGTGTTGGAGGAGAATATTGAAAGTGCCATGGGCTGCCAAAAGAACCAATAGATATGTTTTGGAAGAAGTGTTTCCAGAGTGCTCCTTGGAGGCCAAAATGGCCAAACTTCATCTCTCATACTTTGGACATATTGTCAGGAGGTACCAGTCTCTGGAGAAGGATATCATGTTTGGTAAGATGGAGGGTCAGAGAAAAAGAGGAAGACCCCCAACAAGATGATTAGCCAAGTGGCAGCATTGATGGACTTAAGCGTGGCAATAGTAGTGAGGTTGGCCCAGGATCGAGCAGTGCTTCATTCTGCTGTGCATAAAGTCGCTATGAGTCGGTACCAACTCAATGGCACCTAACAACAGCAACAATGACCAAAAAACAGAGAAACTCTGGGATGACATCAAGAACATCATACATGAGGAAAGAAAAAGGTCATTAAAAAGCATGAATGATCCAGCAACAACTGCCAACAGCCCTGAAAGGGATAACAGAATGTTCTGGATAGAGTGGAAGAAAATGTGGAACAAAACTCAAAATTAGTAAATGATAACAATAGTAATAATAATAAAAAGACTGGTTTACTGTTCAGAAAGAAAATGGAGGAACCTGAGATTATGGTTCTCAACCACCATTCAGGTCAGGAAAGGAATTTACTCTTGTGTCCCAAGTTTTAGCCAAGAAGTAGATAGGTTTATAGTGGGGGACAACAGCACTAGTAAGATATGCTCACCATGAATGGAATGGTCAATCATTCAAAGTCAAAAGAGTAACATTTTCCTAAGCACAGAGTTGAGAAGGGATGGGAAGGTGGATGGAATGCAAATAAGAACCACAGAGACGAAGTGGGGTAACTGTTGTTGCAGGGAGGGGATTGCAATCATTGAAATGAAACAAAGTGTACGATTTGTTGAATTTAAAACTGATGATCTGGTCTGTAAACCTTCACTCAATTCACAATAAAGTCAAAAGTAAAAGTAAAAAAAGGAAAGAAAGAAAAGACCAGAATAGATGTCAGAAGACACTCTGAAACTTGCTCTTCAACGCTAAAGTAACTAGAACAAATGATGAAGTAAAAGAGCAGAACAGAAAATTTCACACGGCAGCTCAAGAAGACAAAGAAAGGTATTATAATGAAATGTGCAAAGACCTGGACTTAGGAAACCAACAGGAAGAACACGCTCAGCATTCCTCAAGTTGGAAGATCTGAAGAAAAAATTTCAAACCTTGACTTGCAATATTGAAGGATTTTAAGGACAAAATATTGAATGATGCATGTAGCATCAAAATAAGATAGAAGGAATACGTAGTCACTGTATCAAAAAGATTTGATTGATGTTCAACCATTTCAATAAGTAGCATATGATCAATACCAATGGTATTGAAGGAAGAAGTCCTACCTGCACCAAAGGCATTAGTGAAAAGTAAGATTCCAGGAATTGATGGTGGTGGTGGTATGTTGTGGAGTCGGTTCCAACTTATAGTGACCCTGTACAGGGTTTCTGAGGCTGTAAATCTTTACGGGAGCAGAAAGCCTTCTGTTTCTCCCATGGAGGAGCTGGTATTTTTGAACTGCTGACCTTGAGGTTAACAGTCCAATTTGTAACCACTACGGTACTACAGCTCCTTTTAGGAATTGAAGGAATGTCATTGAAAGGTTTCAACAAACTGATATAGTGCTGTAGTTGCTCACTCATCTTTGCCAAGAAATTTGGAGGACAGTTACCCGGCCAACTGATTGGAAGAGATACATATGCAAGACAGGTGACTCGACGGAATGCAGAAATCATAGAACAATATTATTAATGCCCAAGTAAAATTTTGCTGAAGATAATTAAATGCTGCAGTACATTGATTTGGAAGAGGACGTGGAAAGAGGGATATATATCATTGCTGACATCAGATGTATCTTGGCTGAAAACAGAGAATACCAGAAAGATTTTTATTTGTATTCTATTGACTATACAAATGAGCTCTGGTAACGCAGTGGGTTACAAGAAGGGCTACTAACTACAGGGTCAGGGATTTGAAACTTCTAGCTACTCCATAAGAGAAAGATGAGGCATTCTGCTCCTGTAAAGCTTTTCAGCCATGGAAACCCTATACAGGTCGCTGTGAGTCTGAATTGACTCCATGACACATCACCATCACCATCACCACCACCATTGATTATGCAAAGACATTCAACTGTGTGGATATTAAAAAACTACAGATAACATTTCAAAAAATAGGAATTCTGGGACCCTGTACAGGGTGTCTGAGGCTTTAAATCTTTTGCAGAATCAGAAAGTCTCATCTTTCTCTTGTGGGGAGGCTGATGGTCTTCAGCAGCTGACCTTATGGTTCACAGTGTTATCCTACGGATGTAAACTAACAGGGTGCAATTCAGGATTAGAAACAACTCAGGACACAGCAATTATACAGGCAAAAGTACCTCCACTAGCCATAACATAGGCGTACCTCTCTCTCTCATCCTCAGCCTCTCAGCCATGCCACCCCTTGGATTCTGCCCTATTCAGTCAAGTACTTTACTTTGTTATAAACACCTTTAGTCTTTTGAGCAACTACCCAAAGGGTACTCCACTCTACAAGCCAGTCTCCTGCCCAAAGGCACTCAGCCTCATTTAGTCCATGGGTCAGGAAGCCTGCCACTCTCCCTCTGCTGCTGCCACTTTTGCAAGCAGAAAATTTCACGCCACCTGTGGTTCTTCTCTCTTGATCATTCCTGAGATCGTCTTTTCCTGCTTCTAAGATGGCTCATTTTAAAGCCACAAGAATGGCAAAACTGACCAATCCTCATGTTAGAGTCCCTTACACCCTATTTACATGGTCCCACCCAACCACTTCCACCACTCTCTATCGGTTTGTCATACTGTGGTGGCTTGAGAATGTTGTGGTGCTGGAAGCTATGTCATTGGTATTTTAAATACCAGCAGGGTCACCTATGGTGGACAGGGCAGACTAAGACAGACTAGGAAGAAAGAGAAGCAGACTATTGCTGAATGTTTAGCAGTGGTATATTGTTTGCTCCAGAAAATTGAATGTTGAAACTATGAATAACACCAGAATATTGTCAGATATAGTGCTAGAAGATGAACCCTGAAGGTTGGAAGGCACTCAAAATACAACCGGGGAAGAGCTGCCTTGTAAAAGTACAGTTGACCATGATGACACAAGTGGAATAAAGCTTTCCAAACCTTCATTTGCTGATGGGACACAACTCACCATGATGATTAAACATCTGCAAATACCATTAATCATCAGAACATGGATTGTATAAAGCATGAATCTAGGAAAATTGGAAGTTGTCAAAAATGAAATGGAACGCAAAAAGATCGATATCCTAGGTATTGTTGTTATTGTTAAGTGCTGTTGAGTCGGTTCCAACCCACAGCGACCCTGCACAGGGTTTCCAAGGCTGTAAATCTTTATGGGAGAAGAAAGCCTCCTCTTTCTCCCATGGAACTGCTGGTAGTTTTGAACTGCTGAGAGTTTTAAACTGCTGACCTTGAGATTAGCAGGCCGATTCATAACCACTACCGTTGACCTTTTTAAATCTGACAATTACATGATTTACTATGATGGGAATGAGAAATTGAAGAGAAATGTCATTGCATTCATCAACAAAAAGAACATTTCAAAATCTATCTTGAAGTATAATACTGTCTGTGAGAGGACAATGTCCACACATCTATAAGGAAGACCAGTTAATCCTACTATTATTCAAGTTTATGCAAAAACCACTAAAACCAATGATGATGAAACTGAAGAATTCTACCAGCTTCTTCAGTCTGATATTGATTAAGCATGCAATCAAGATCTACTGATCATTAGTAATGATTGGGATGCAAAGATTGGAAACAAAGAGAAAGTATTAGTAGTGGAAAAATATGGCTTTGGTGATAGAAACAATGCTGGATATTTCATGATAGAATTTTGCAAGACCAGTGACTACTGGGCAAGTGAAGTCAGTCATCTGGTTCCTTCCCTGATCAAAATCCTCCCTCAACAATTCAAAACAGTTGTGTTGTACTGGTACAGTTATAATTCACCATCCCATATGTCTCCTTGTTCACTGATTTCATTCAATTTCTTCTGCTTATAGGTATTTTATCTATTTTATCCTTTCCTTTGATACTCAGGGTTCCAGAATTGACATCTGTATCTGTTTCTTTTGGTTTCTAGGGTGTTTGTTGTCGAGGATCTGGGTAGTATATCTGCCTAGTGCACCATCTTGTAACAATTCTTGGTTTCTGTTGTTTTAAGCAACCCAGTTTATAGCAATTGTTTATGGCAGTCCTAGAAACCAATGTATCAGGTAAATCAGAAAGCAGTTCTTTTTGGAAGGAAAAGCAAGAATCTTATCTCAGTTTCTCTCCTCTACTTTCTATAGCTAGGACAAAGTGATCCCACCATCATTCATAGATGATTCCTAGGCTGGGAGGACAGAGGTGATTGAGGAAAGATGGAAACCAGATTGAAAAGCCATGCCCAGTGATGAAGAAACTATGTTTCCCTCACAGGAGAGAAGCAAAAAAAAAGGAAAGTTGAGAGTGGTTCCCAGTTTTCTGACCTTGGTAAAGAGAGTGCAATATTGATGGATAGCTAATTACAAGTCAATTACAAATGAGCAAGCACTTACAGATATTATTAGAAGATTATTAGGAGAAAAATCTTATACATATTCATTCGACCCACATCCATGGAACACCTGCTATGTGTCAGGCTTTGTTCTAGACACAGCAGTTGAAAAAACAAAACAAAACAAAAAACCCTTCTCTCGTATGGTTTATAGCTCATGATAGGGTTTCTTCATTACCTAAACACTACTGACATTCAGGGCCAGATAACGCTTCATACTTGGGAGAGTATGCTACACAGAAAAAAAAAGAGGAAGACCCCCAGTACGATGGCTTGGCAAAGTGGCAGTATCTATGGGCTCAAACGTGGCAATAGTTGTGAGGCCCAGGATCAGGCAGTGTTTTCTTCTGTTGTGCACAGGGTTGCTATGAGTTGGTACCAACTTGATGGCACCTAACAACAACGCTACACATTACAGGGTTTGAGCAGTTTCCTTGGTCTATATTCTCTAGAAGCCAGAGCACTCCTAGATGTGACAAAATATCTTCAGACATTGACCAATGTCCCCATGGGAGCAAAATCACTCTCTGTTCAGAACCAGTGACCTGATGGGAAAGTCAGACAATAATGGAGGAAATGATGAGAAAGGTCAAGATAGATCTTATGGAGAAAAGGCATTTGAATGAAGTCCTAGAGGGGGTTCAGGTGGTTGACAGAATTCCATTTTCTGTGTTTGTAGGACTGAAATCCCTGTTTCCTTGCTAACTGTTGGCCATGAGCCATCCTTACCTCCTAGAGACCCCTGTCTTACGCATGGTTCCTAGGTCTCAGAGTCAAGGGCATTTTGAATTTGTCCCGTTTTTTGGAATCTCTCTGGTTTCTCTTTCTGCCACATCTCTCTATTACTTCTAGCTAGAGAAACTTCTTTGTATAGGAGCTCATATAATTCTGTTGGACCCACATGGATAATCAGCATAGTCTTCCTAACTCAAGTTCCAAATATTAGTGATGTCTAAAAAGTCCCTTGTGCATGTAACACAACATATTTATGGGTTCTGATGATTAGGGTTTGGACATCTTTTAATGGACAGTCTTCCTATCACAGTCCTGAAACAAAAGATGTAGTTTTATTACCTAAAGTTGAGGGTTATAGGTGAACCCTGATGTGGGGTTGACTTCTTTAGCAAGTTTTTCACACTGACTTTCATTAATTGTCTTGTTGTTACTGTCAAATTGGGGCCAACTCATGGTGATCATTTGTGCAATGAGACAAAATGTTGCATGATCCTGTACCATCTTTATGACCGCTAGTGAGTTTTGAGTCTCTTGTGGTTATTGTGTCAATGCATCTCATTGAGAGTTTCCTTCATTTCCACTGACTACCTACCAAGCAGTATTCTTTTCTAGTGATTGGTCTCTTCTTATGATGTGTCCAACATAGTGAGTCCAAGTCTTCCCATCCTTGCTTCTAAGAAATATTCTGGTCGTATTTCTTCTAGGATTGATTTGCTTGTTTTTGGGGAATCCACAGTACACTCAATATTTTTTGTCAACACCACAGTTAGTTGGCATCAATTCTTTTTCTAGCGTCCTTTTTCACTATTCAACTTTGGATGCATATGAGATGATTGAAAGGACCATGGCTTGGTTCAACTGCACCTAAGTCATCAAATGACATCTTTGTTTTTTAAAACTTTAAGAGATCTTTTGCAGCAAATTTGCCCAGTGCCATAGATCATTTGACTTCTTGACTACTGTTTCCATGAATGGTGATTACTGAAACAAGCAGAAAGAAGTCATTGACAAATACCATTAAATATAATATTGTTTATTGGACTAGTTATCCACCCATTTAAAACACTAGTTACCCACCCATTTATAAAACCTGGCATTCATGCTACAGGTAAGGTAATGAAGGGTCCTCTAGAAACTTTAGGAGGTAGGGACTACTCTTAGTCTAGGTTTCTTAGGAGGAAACTGAGGTCCAGAGAGATGTGATTGCCTACTAAATGTAAGCAAGCCGAGGGGAGTAGAGTCAGGGCTCAATGTAAGCCTTCCATACTCAATATCAAAATGCTCCTCTGCAGGATTTTTCTTTCTGAGAACAGCCCCCACATATCACCCATTGCTTCATATTTATGAAAAAAATGAAAGAAAAACCACAAACATGTGGCCTTGAGTTAAAATGTGCTTTAAGGAGAGCCCATGATCTCTATGAGGTCAAAAGAAAATAATGAAAACATAGGCCTATGCAAGGTCCCCATAGGAAACGTTTTATCATTTATTGAAAATGAGTTTGTGATTCAAAGGGAAGTAAAGAATACTGATGACAGCTCAGAATTGAAACAATGAGCCCAGTTCCAGGGTACGTGGAGGAACCAACAATGAACATGACCTCACAGGAAAGGAGAGCTGAAAATTGTAGACAGGAGGTTTGGGTAGGCTTAAGGCACTGGAAGGGGTGTTGGGCTGAGAATGGAAGCAATGAAACAAGGTGACAAAAGATGCTTTGGGGACTCAAGGCAATAAGCTGAATCATCTATAAAAATAAAATAGAGCAGATGTTTCATAGCAACCAGAGTGATAAAGGGAGAGGCATGTGTAGGAGTGGGGAGCTGTGTGGAGACTAAGACAACATGGATTTATTATTCCAATTTCAATCAGATTTTTACATGGGTACCTAGTGAAACATTTACACTTACTTAGGGTAAGAAATTTCCTTTTGCTGGCATTGGTGTAAGTGCCTTCCCAACCTCTCTATAAAACAGTATGTTGTAATGATCAGTAAACATTTATTGTATTGACCTGGAATCTTATCTCTACCCAAAAGACCCAAGACTGCCCTTCACCAAACTCAAGGTGTCGTCACTGCTACTCAGAGAAGACCCACACCTCTTACATACTTGCAGGGAAACAAATCAAAATTGATTTGAGAGTTGCAAGACAGACAGAGATCCTGGCTACATAAATACAATGATTTCTTTCACACTGACCAGTCTTAAGGGTAGACAGGTATTTCTTTGAGACATTAAACTCAAATGTACCTGTGGAACTTCTTAACTTTCCAACACAGGTGATATACTTGGTCATATTTCACACAATTGTTGTTGTTAAGTGCTGTCAATTCAGTTCTGACCCATAGCAACCCTGTATAAGGTTTCTGAGGAGCAACTGGTGAGCTTGAACTGCTGATCTTGAAGTTCAAATGGCTTTGGTGTCTGGTGCATTAACCCACAGAGCCACACCAGGACTGGGTAGTGACAATTAAAAATGGTGATATGGTATTTTCAAGTCACTGGGATTGGATTTATGCTCCCTGCCATCAACAAATAAAGAACTGGACAAACTCTGTGAGACAACTGTTTGTCAGACATTGAACAATAGGAAGTTCAGGGCTATGTCCAATAAGTGAAGATAAACAAACAAAAGAACACATATAGTCACTTTCCACCTAGCAGTACTTTCCAGATCACAGCCCTAGGAGGGAATTCCAAGCAGATCATGGTAACTCTGCTGAGATGAGAAGCAGAGCTCAAGTCAAATGAAGAGACAGGAATTTGGGGGACAGAGTACCAGAAAAGAAACACCTGCATTATGAGAGAGCTCCAAAAATCTACATACAAAACACCATGAAACACCTTGAATCTGTTGTGAACACTCAGTCATGCATACATAAGATGAAGCTCCATGAAACTAAGCACAAATAGCAGGAGGCTGTACACCATACACTGTAACAGATGTTGCAGCCCATATAGGATTCGGAGGTTTCCAAGTTCTGAGCAGCAAAAGTGGAGAGCCCTTGTTGAATACCTGAGACATTTAGTGAAGACACCAAAGTATTTATGTCTAGGTAGCCCAACCCAACCAAACCCTTTGCTATTGAGTAGACTTGGACTCATAAAGACCCTGTAGGACAGAGTAGAACTGTTCCATAAGGATTCCAAGGTTGTGATCTTTATAAAATCAGACTGTCTCATCTTTCTCCCACAAAGTAGCTGGGGACTTCAAACTGACAACTTATTGGTTACCAACAAAATGCTGTCATGGGACCACCAGGATCTCTTTGCCTAGATAATAAGGTTAAACTAGCCATAAAGTAAATGCTACGCTAGATATGCCTCACCAAAATTTAAAAATAAAACTCAAAAGAATCAAACTTATATACAAGTAACTTAAGTGCCTACCAAAATAAAGCCCAATACCCTTAAAGTAATGCAACCAGTAGAGCACCGAATGATGTAAATAAAGTCTACAATGTCTAGAACATGATAACAATGATTAGATATACAGCTAAGCTGGAAACTATGACCAATTGAGAACAGAAAAATCAGTCCATATATACAGAACCAGAAATGACAGAAATAACACAATTAGCTGACAAATACATGAAACAATTAATATATATAAATGTTGTTGTTAAGTGTTAAGTCAGTTCTGATCCATAGTGACCCTGTACAGGGTTTCCAAGGAGCAGTTGGTGAGCTCGAACCAGTGACCTTGTGGTTCAAAGTGACTTTGCAATGCACCACATTAGTTCACAGTGCCACTATATATATATTCAAAGATTTCAAGGAAAGTATCAATATAAAGAGGAGAAAAATTAAAGATATATGTTTTTAATGAACTAAATAGAACTTCTAGAGCAGAAACTGAATCAAAAAGAAAAAAAAGACTGAAAAGTTAAATAAGAGGCAGAGTTACTTGTGAGACCAGATTAAGTGTCTAAATACATGCAATTGGCATCCCAGAAAGATAAGCATATGGCAGAATCAATATTCAATGATTTAATGACACAGAATATATTTTTTTCGAATGTGATGAAAACTGTAAGTCCATAGACCCAAAAATCTCAACAAGGAGGCAGGACTTGATAGAAGATCAGGTAGAAGTGCAGTGAGGATCTCTGTCAGCAATAACACAGAGTACTGGATGAAGCAGTTTCAGAGGACAGTTCCAGAACTCGAAACCACATATATAGGAATAATTAAGAATTTTGAAGGCTTACAGCCAGTGGAATTTGTAGTAGAAGCAAATAATCTAGTGCTTTTGGGGATCCACCAGGCTCAATGGCTCCCAGAGCTGCCATTTTGGGTGAGACGGAGCTGGGGAAGGATCAGAGCCACCATGGACTGACACATGACAGAACTGTGAAAATGAAAATGTGGACATTCTTTTCTTTTCTTCTTCTTTTTTTTTTTTTTTGGAATCTGTTCATAGGTCTCTTGCTGTCTGCATACCTCCATTTTGGTGACTAGAGGGGGTGCCTGAGCGAGTGGACACACTACTCCCACCCTCAGAGGGTTCTATCAACGCATGCACATAGATCTCCTCAAAATTTAAAGGAACAGTTGCCACTTAAAACCAAACAGCAATGTAAAACAGCCGCAGTGGTCCCTGAACTGTTTATCACTAGGAAAAAGGCCTGAACAGGGCTTGTGGAGAGGGAGAAACACAAACTAAAAGGAAACAGGCAGAAAATTAAATCCTGAGTTACATCATAATGAATAACAGTGGCATCTTGAAATTTCTGAGGCGGCCTTGAAGGCAAGAAGCCAAGAGAGGGACATTAAAAGTCACACTCATATTTAACTACAGAATTTTTTTCTTTTTCTCTTCTGTGATTATAGATGATAATTTCAATCTGTCTTTTTTGGCTGTTGCTGTTTTGTTTTTTGGTCCCCCTCTTTACTTTTAGGCCTCTCTTTCTCTCCCTACATTACCCAAGAAGAGACAGCAATTGCTGTCATATAGTCAAGCTATAACCACACCCTATAAAATCCCACAATCCAGGCAAGAACCAAAACCAACTGCCATACACCAGGAAGGCAGCCAACACCTGTGACAGTTACTCTAAGTTAAGTAATAAGAAGAGTGAAAAGGGAAGAGCATCTCCTGATCACATCTGCCTGGAGGCAATCAGAGAGCATAAAAAATACCAAAACACACACTAAGTATTAAGGCCACAGCTCACTACTGAATATGCTCAAGAAACACAAACAGATGACCATATCAGCAAATGTCCAGAAATGAAGTAAAGTGACTGAGACAAATGAGCTGGAGGTAGATATACACTCCATACTGGAATGAAGCCAGGCTTTGGAAATGCCTGAGAAGGAATTCAGAAAAATGATTATAAAATGTATCAAAACATTTTATAATGGAGTGGAGAAAAATAAGGAAGAAGTCAGAAAAGCACTACAGGAACAATCTAATAAGATAGATACAGCATTGGAAATAATTAAAAACCTACAGAAAGAGGTCCAAATGATTATAATAGAATATCAGTAATGGACAATACACTGAAAGGGCAAAGGAGTAGAACTGAAGAGATGGAAGCCAGAACTAGTGATCTGGAAGACAAATCTCTACTAAAATAGAAGAACAAGCAGAAAAAAGATTTAAAAATCTGAAGAAAGTCTAAGATTCATGTTGGACAACATGAAGAGGAGTAACTTAAGACTTATCAGCATACCAGAACAGGAAGAATCACACAAGTCCACAGAGGAGATAGTTGAAGGGCTGCTGGAAGAAAAATTCTCTAACATCCTGAGAGTGAAAGATAATCATTCAAGAATTGAATGAACCCCAGGAAGAGTAGGCCCCAAAAGAAAATTACCAAGACATATCATAATCAAGCTCTCCAATATCAAAGATAAGGACAGAATCCTGAAAGCAGCTAGGAAAAAGAGCAGTATTACATACAAAGGCAAGAAAATCAGACTAAGCTTGATCTCTCAGCAGAAACCATGTAGGCAAGAAGGCAATGAGGAAACATACATAAAACCCTGAAAGAAAAAAACTGCCAACCAAGAATCCTCTACCCAGCAAAGCTGCCAATCAAATATGAAGGTGTAATGAAAACATTTCAGAATAAACAGAAGCTAGGGGATTTTGCCAAAGCCAACCCTGCACTGCAAAACATCCGAAAGGGAGTTCTGTGGACTGAGAACCAACAAAAACAGACAACAACCAGAGGTTGATATAAGTGGCAGCACCAACTACAATTCAATCAACAAATGGAAGACTCAAGAACAGAACAAAACTATAAGAACAAATTCAGAGGATCTGAGAGGTCAGTCTATGATCAAAACAATTACAATGTGAAAGAAAGTAAACACAGAGGAACAGAGATCCAAGTGGTGAGAAGGTCAGGAAGATTACAGGATAAAATAGACTATCTTAAATTAAGGGAAGAGTTAATGAATATAAGGTAACCACAAAGAAAATTAATATTTCACAACATACCAAGAAACTGAAAATCTAAGAACATGGAAACTTTAAAACTATGAGGAAAATGACAAGAAAGAACACAAAAAACATGAACTCAGCACAGTAAGACATGCAGAACAAAGAAACCAGCAGCACCACAAAAACAAACAAACATAATAAAAGCAATTAATCCATACCTATCAATAATTACATTGAATGTAAATGGATTAAATGCATCAGTTAAGAGATGGAGAGTGGCAGAATGGAAAAGAAAACAAGATCCTTCAATATGCTGTCTGCAAGAGACACATCTCACACACAGAGACAAAAACAGACTAAAAGTCAAAGTATGGAAAAAATATATCAAGCTAATTGCTTTCAGAAATGAGCAGGAGAGGCAATACTAATCTCTGATAAAATAAACTTTAAGGCAAAAACCAGCATAATAGATAAAGATGGACATTATCTCATTATTAAAGGGACGATTGAATAAGATGACATAACCATAATAAATATCTATACTCCCAATGAAAGAGCTCCAAAATATATAAAGCAAACTCGAATACAGCTGAAGAAAGAAATAGACAAATCTACAATAATACTGGGTGATTTTAATACACCGCTTTCAAAAATGGCTAGAAAAAAACAGAAAGAAACTCGACAAAGACACCAAGGAACTAAAAAACACAATCAGCCAACTGGACCTCAGAGATGTGTACAGAGCATTCAACTCAACAACAGCACAATACACATTCTTTTCCAGTGGGCATGGAACATTCTCCAGAATAGATCATGTGTTAGGCCACAAAACAAGCCTCCCTGAATGACAAACATCAAAATACTACAAAACATCTTCTCAGACCACAAATGCTATCAAATTAGAGATCACAATAGGAAGACAAAGGAAATAAAGCCAAATACATGGAAAATCGACTGGGTAGTAGAAGAAATAAAACATGAATTTACAAAGTTCATAGAAACAAATAAATATGAAAACACAACATACCATAATCTTTGGGACACAGC
>NW_006408567.1:19941441-19955513 GCF_000296735.1 Chrysochloris asiatica | reverse complement strand
TCCCACTTGAAAATATGAAATATTTGAGGATAAATTTCTTAAAGATTTCTGTGTAAAGACAACAGAAAACTATGAGATTGCAGAGAGAAATTATAGAAAACTTTGATAAATGGAACGATACACCTTGTTCATGCATTGGAAAACTCAATATTGTTAAGATGTCAATTCTCCACAAATTATTCGTGGAATCACTCCAACACCAATCAAAATCTTTTTTGTTTTTTGTTGAATATTTTTTATTGAAATTGACAAGTACTTTTTTAGGCTGTATATGAAAATATAAAGGACCTAATAGAGCCAAAACAATTTTGTGAAAGACGGAAGTTAGTATCCGTTGCCTGATTTCAAGACTTAGTATAAAGTTACAGTACTAAGGAAGTCTTGGTTTAAAGATAACATTTGAATCTATAAAAAGAATAGAGGTCAGACTTAAAACAATATGTTTTTGGACAGATAATTTTGAAAAAGTTGCCAAGACATTTCAAAGAGGAAATGATAATGTTTTCAACAGAGGTTTCTGGAATAACTGGATATCCACATGGAATAAGAGTGAGCCTTGTTTCTAACTCACACATACATAAAAACTCCAAATAAAATAAATCTAACATCTAAACACAGAAGTTAAAACAGTGAGATTGGTAGAAAGCATAGGAGAAAATTGCCATGGCCTTGATGTAGGCAAAGATTTTTTAATTATCAAAGAAAACCTTGATAAATTGACTTTAAGAAGATAAGCAGTTTTGTTTTTCCAATGACACAGCTAAGAAATCAAAAAGGCAAAACATGGACTGAAAAAACCATTTGTCATGCAGCTTGTATCCAAATTATAAAAAAAGTACTCTTACTACTCGTTAATGAAAAAACCAAATTTCAAAAGGCAGAAGGTATTATATGAACTTCTGATGATGCATGTCACTACAAAGATAAACCTTGGAGACAAGCTCCATGAAATAAGCTAGGTACAGAACAACAACATGATATGGTTCTGTTGTTAGCAGGTTCCTATTCTGGCACCATCTTCATCATCATTTCTATGTTGTAGCCATTGCAAATTCATCTGAGGGAGGGTTTTCCTCATTTCAACTGACACTTCACTTTATTAAACATGCCATTCTTGGCTAATAACTAATCTTTCCTAATGGTGTGTCCAAAGAAGCAAGATGAAGTCTTACCATCCTCACTTCTAAGGAGCTGTCTAGCTGTATTTCCTCCAAGACTGATTTGTTTGTTCTGACAGTCCACAGTATATTCAGCATTTTTTGTTCACATTATGTGTATGATTCTACTTAGATGAAATAATTAGAATAGGTAAATTTAGCAAGACAAAAGAATATGAATGGTTACCAGGGAGTGGAAGAGAAGGTAGACTTTCTTAAAAACTAGAAAAAAAATATTTTTTTAATAGAATATATGTTTATTTTTATGCCAAGAAATTTGGAAGGCCATTATCTGGCCACCTGACTGCAAAAATGCATATTTGAGACCATTCCATAGAAAGGATCCAACAGAATATGGATGCTATCAAACAATATTATATGTTGTTGTTAAGTGTTGTCTAATTGGTTCAAACTCATAGAAACCCTGGATAGTGTTTCTGAGTAGTGGCTGGTGGGTTTGAACCACCAACCTGGCAGTTAGCTGTGCAGTGCTTATCCTACAGTAACACATACACAAGTTAAATTTTGCTGAAGATAATTAAAAAATGTTTGCAGCAGTATGTGGAGGGAACTACCAGAAATTTAAGCTGGGTTAAGAAGAGATATAGAACAAGGAATATCATTGCTGATATCAGATGGATCTTAGTTGAAAGAAGAGAATACTAGAGAGATGCTTACCTAAGTTTTTTATTGACTATGCAAAGGCATTCTGATTGTGTGGATCATAACAAATTGTGGATAACATTACAAAGAATGGGAATTCCAGGACACTTAATTGTGCTCATGAATAACCTCTACACAGACCAAGGGGCAATCATTCTAACAGAATAAGGGGATTGTTCTTGTTGTTAAGTGTCACCAAGTCAGTTCCAACTCATAGCAATCCTGTATAGGGTTACCGAGGAGTGGCTGGTGAGTTTGAACCACCGGCCTTGCAGTTCAAAGACACCTCCTATAGCACCACACCAGGACTACAAGTAAAGGGGATAGTGGATGGTTAAGATACAGTAAGGAAAAGTGTGCCTTAAGGTTGTATCCTTTCACCATACTTGTTCAATCTTTTGGTGAGCAAATAATTCAAGAAGTTGGACTATATGAAGAACACCCATCAGGATTGGAAAAGACTCATTAACAACCTTTGATATGCAAACGACACTTCCTTGCTTGTTAAAAATGGAGAGGATCTTGAAGCACTTACTAAAGAAAACCCAAGACTATAGTCCTAAGGAAGGATTACACCTCAACACAAATAAGATAAAAATCCTTGCAACTGGACCAATTAGCAATATCATGATAAATGGAGAAATGATTGAAATAGTCAAGGATTTCATTTTACTTGATCTTGTCAATGCTCATACAATCAAAATAATGTATTGCATTGGGCAAATATGCTGTAAAAGACCTCTCTAGAGTGTTAAAAAACAACGATGTCACTTTGAGGACTAAGGTACACCTAACCCAAGCCATGGAATTTTCAGTAGTCTCATATTTTCCATGTGAAAGCTGGGCAGTGAATAAGGAAAACTGAAGAAGAATTGATGTCTCTGAAGCATGGTATTGGCAAGGACTGTTGAATATGCCATAAACTGCCAGATCTGTCTTGGAAGAAGAACAGCTAGAAATGCTTCTGAGAAGCAAGGATGGTTCCATACTTTGGACATGCTAGCAGGAGGGATCGGACCTTGGAGAAGGACATCATGCTTGGTGAAATAGAGGATCAGTGAAAAAGAGGAAGACCTTCAACCTGATGGATGGATACAATGACTGTAACAAAGGGAGCAATTATTGCAAAAACTGTGAGGATGTATTTTGTTCTGTAGTACATAAGGTAGTTATGAGTTCATTGTATCTAGCAACAACCATAACAGAGTTATTGTGAGGACTGAATAGGATAATGTATTGAATATAGGACATTTTAAGTATCAAGAAGATGTTAGTTGCTGCTTTTAGGATTATCACACCCCGGAACTAGTAGTAAAACAGCACAAATTGCAGTAGAAGAATTACTTTGCCAATATTCAAGGCTACAAAACGAAAAAATGTTCTGGCTTAACTTGCATCTGTGTAAATAACCTGCCTCATCTGAGTAGCACTTTAAAAACCAACCAACCAACCAACCAACCAATCAACAAACAAAAAAGGAAAGCATGTGCACATACAAAAACATGCTTGGACTATAGTTTAAATTTTAATATAACCTAATTGACCCACCAAGGAGCTCTGATAGAGTAGTGGTTATGAATCGGACTGCTAATCTCACAGTCAGCAGTTCAATACTACCAGCTGTACCGTGGGAGAAAGATGAGGCATTCTGCTTCTGTAAAGATTTACAGCCTCGGAAACCCTGTACAGGGTCGCTATGAGTTGGAACTGACTCCATAGCACATAACAACAACAACAATTGAATCACCAGCTCAACAGGACATAGCAGTAATGACAATTGAATCAAAATAAGGGCCTATTTAGTGCAAGCCATTTGTGCTTGACTACTTAACTAAAGGCTGGTGGTTTGGACCCACCCAACAGTGCCATGCGAGAAAGGACTGGCAATCTACTTTCATAAAGGTTGTTTTTGGCAAATGCCATTGAATTGGTTCCGATGCATAGTGACCTTGTAAAGGGTTTCCAAGGAGCGGCTGGTGGGTTTAAACTGCCAACCTTTGGAGCAGTTCTCTATAACACATGGGTTCTCCATGAGTCGGACGGAGGCGAAGACTACAGCTGTTAACAAGAAAAGGGAAGACAAATCTGTAGTGTCCAAGAACATGATCTGTGGTTTCCTAAGACCAGGTATGAGAATGACTCCAAAGGGGTATGAGGAAAATTTGGGGAATGATGGTCACATGAATGTTTACATTGTCAAAACAAATTGATATTCATTATATGTAAATAAGTTTGACAATGTTTACATTGTCAAAACAAATTAATATTCATTATATGTAAATAAGTTATCAACATTATATCAGTAATGTTGTCTTGTTTTGTTTTGTTATTTTTGTGGCACTGTAGGATGAGGTTGATTTGAACTGCAAGGTCGGTGGTTCAAACTCACCAGCCACTCCTCAGAAACCCTATAAAGGGTCACTTAGAGTCGGAACTGACTCGACTGCACTTAACAGCAGCAACAACATAGCTTTGTTACAGAAGTCCTAATGTAGTGTTATAGGATAAGCACTGGACCCCAGGTTGGTTTGAACCTCAAGGTTGGCTGTCAAACTCACCTGGAAACCCTATACAGGGTTGCTATGAGTCCAAACCCATTCAATGGTACTTAACAACAACAAACAGCCCGTGTTAAGGAGCTCTGGTAGTGGGTTATGAATTGGGCTGCTAACCACAAGGTCAGCAGTTTGAAGCTACTAGCTGCACCTCAGGAGATGGATGAAGCTTTCTGCTCCTGTAAAGATTTACAGCCTCGGAAAGCCTATACAAGGTTGCTATGAGTCGGAACTGACTCCACAAAATATCACCACCACCACCATGGCCTTTGTTAGAGTCCTGGTGTGGCATTCTAGGGTAAGCACTAAACTTCTAACTGCAAGGTTAGTGGTTTAGATGCTCCAGCTGCTCCTCAGAAATCCTATACAGGTTTGCTATGAGTTGGAACTGACTTGACACTTTACAACAAGAGCAACAACAACATAGTTTTTGTTTGGAGAAGGAAGCATTGCCTGAGTTGAATTTTGCTCCTGCCACTGATTAAGTTGAGTTGAGGCAAGCAACTTAGCCTTCATGCTTCACCAGAATGAAAGTGATATGTCAGGCCAAATTCCACAAGGCTGTGCAGGTTGACTCCCAGGAGGTTACACAGCACTTAGAACCACCACACGTGGTAGAAATGCTAAATAACAGTCTTGTTTGCAAATAATGGACTTGTTGGGGCAGGTGGCTATTAAGTAGCTGCCCAAAGTCAGATGGCTGATTAGATGTTGCTCCTGCACTTTTATCTGATGTTGATTTGGTATCTGCACTAGAGATTTACTTTGAAGAATGAAAAATAAGCAAGAAACGTCAGAAAAATATGTGTTTCCTTCCAGACTTGAACCCTTCATGTACTCCTATTAATGGACGGGTGGCAGGCAGGAGGATTTCCTAAGAAGCCCAAAGTATGAGCATGCCAAACTTCTTTAGCTCTTTGGTGTGTTCATTCCCCACGTGAACAATGGCTTAGAAAAACATAGATAGAACTTGTGCCTTGCTTTAGACACACATGGGCTTGAATCCTACCATCCATTAACTGTGTGAAGACTTAGGATATTAAAGGTAGCCTAAGAGAGAGGCTGGGACAGTGGTTGTTGTTGTTAAGTGCCATGGAGTTCGTTCTGACTCATAGCAACCCTGTATAGGGTCTTGGAGGAGTGATTGGCTTGAACCACTGACCTTATGATTAGAAATCCAGTGTTTATCCTACAGCACCACGCCAGGGGCACTGGTGGCTCAGTGGAATTCTTGCCTTCCATGAAAGAGATGTAGGTTCAATTCCTGGCCAGTGCCCCTCAGGCATGGCCACCTCCCATCTGTCTGTGTGTTGCTATGATGCTGAACAGTTTCTAGCAGAACTTCAGATTAAGATGGACCTGGAAGAAAAACTTGGCAATCAAGTTCCAAGAATCAGCCAAAGAAAACCCTATGGCTCACACTGGTGTGATGTCCAGCCTACCATGGGGATGGTGTAGGACCAGGCAGAGTTTTGTTTCTTTGTCCCTGGGATCACCAAGAATCAGGGCTGACTCAGTGACTGCTAAAACGAAGGAGGGAATGCTATGGTGATAGGTTTATGGACTTGGAGTCAGAGTGCATGTGTTCTAACATTGGCTCTGCCAATTACTTGCTGGAGGACTCTGACACGCGAGTATACTTCCTGTAGAAGATTCCTTGTTGTTGTTGTTGTTATGTGCCATCGAGTCGGTTCCGACCCATAGCGACCCTGTATAGGGTTTCCGAGGGTGTAAATCTTTACAGGAGTAGAAAGCCTCATCTTTCTCCCGCGGAGCAGCTGGTAGTTTCGAACTGCTGACCTTAAGGTTCGCAGCCCGATTCGTAACCACTACGCTACCAGAGCTCCTTAGATTCCTAGGCGGCTGTAATAAGGCACCTCACAATGGGTAGCTTAACTCAATAGAAATATATTGTTTCACAGTTCTGGAGGCTAGAAGTCCAAAATCAAGGTGTCAGCAAGGTTGATTGCCTCTGAGGACGCCCGTCTCCTGTTTTATGGTTGTTGTGGTTCAGTGCTGTTGAGTCCATTCAGACCCATTGTTGTTGTTGTTTAGCACCGTCAAATTGATTCCGACCCATAGCGACCCTGTATAAGGTTTCCAAGGAGCAGCATAGCAACCTTGTATAGGGTTTCTGAGGAGTGGCTGGTGAGTTTGAACCACCGACCTTGTGGTTCAAACCAGTCTTGAGGTCCAGTGCTTTATCTTATAGGACAGCCACCAATTCTTGGCTTTCCTTGGTTTTTGTAGATGTTGTTGTTGTTAAGTGCCGCCAAGTCGATTCCAACCCATAGTGGCCCTGTATAGGGTTCCAAGAGAGTCCTGGTATGGCGCTGTCAGTTAATGCACCAGACTGCAAAGTCGTTTGAACTGCAAGGTTGGAGATTTAAGCTTACCAGCTGCTCCTTGGAAACCCTATACAGGGTCGCTATAGGTTGGAACTGACTCAAAGGCACTTACAACCACATAGGGTTCCAAGGAGAAGCTGGTGAGCTTGAACCATCGGCCTTGCAGTTCAAACGACTGTGCAGTCTGACGCATTAACCCACAGTGCCACACTGGGATTCGTCTTTTTTGCCTCTTTTATAGGCCACTGCTCAGACAGGAATAGAACCCACTGTGCTTGAGTATGTCTTCAAGTGAACCTGACAACATCTTCAAAGACCCTTTCCAAACAAGGTTACACTTACAGATACAGGGGTTAGGACTTACACAAATATTTTGCAGGGGACACAATTTGATCTATAACTCTCTCCAAGCCTCAGTTCTTCGTTTGAAAATTGAAGGTAACTGTAGTATGTTACTACATAGTACATCGATGTATTTTTGTAAGGACGAGATAAGCTAGGCATTCTGGTGTGGCACTGTAGGATTAGCACTGGACTGCTAACCACAAGGTTGGTGGTTCAAACTCATCATTCACTCCTTGGAAACCTTATACAGGGTTGCTATGAGTTGGAACCATCTCGACAACACTTAACAACAATAAACAGCAGATAAGCTAATGTTTTTGAAGCACTTCAAATATTGTCTGACACATGGTAAGTACTACATGATTCCTTGGACAGCAAAATAACCGCATGATTAAAAAATAAAATAAAATAAATGCATGATTATGAAATAAGGTATGTTAAGACTTTAAACATTTGTTCTGAGACGTTGTATGTTTCTTGTTATGTTGGGTAGTATTGTTCCTATACCAGAGTCTTGTACTTTGGAAATACTAATTGAAACAAGATTAGATTTTCAACCACTAGCATAATGGTTTCTGTTGTCTGTAATGAGTTCTCTTGTGTTATTATCTTCTATGCCTTGGGTCTGAATTTCTTTAAATAGGTCTTTCCCCATTAAAAAACCCAGGTCAATTTTATTAGCACTCATTTCTGTATGTCTTATTTACATCAGTTTTGAGGACTAGAATGGCTAAAAGTAAAGTTAGATAAATGTTGAGATCCTTATTCTTTGCAAGTAAAATGTTTCTCTCGGCACACACACACACACACACACACACATGTTGTTGTTGAGTGCTGTTGAGTCAGTTCCAACTTATAGTAACATATTTTAGTGACTGTCAAATAGGCACTGACTCATGGTGACCTCATATACAACAAAATGAAATGCTGCCCAGCACTGGACTATGCTCACCATCATTGGCATGTTCCAAGTCACTGTAGCTGCTGGGTTTTTGGTGTGCTTTCTAACCAAGGGGCTCATCTACCAGCACTATGTTTGATGATATTCACTCCCCACAGCTCTCAGTGTGTTGTACTATGGTGGCTTCAATGATGCTATGATGCTGGAAGCCATGTCACTGGTGTTTCAAATACCAGTAGGGTCATCCATGGTAGATAGGTTTTAATAGAGATTACAGACTAAGATAGAGTAGGAAGAAAGGCCTGGTGATCTGCTTCTGAAAACCAGCCAAAGAAAACCTAGTATATGATAGAGACACACTCTTATCTTTCTGCATGAGGTGCCAATGACTCCATTGAGGGAACACAGCACTGATGGCAATGGGGACAGCATTAGTGATGTTGGAGTCTCCTCTCCAGCGGTCCTCAGCCATTTATGTTCATGCATTCTTCCTGTAATCTGTGTAGTCTCCTGACATCTTCTCAGAATACAGCTTTTAAATGTATAAAATACAACATATGGGTTATCAAGGAAACCAAGTCGATTAAAATACAAGGACAAAATAAAAAAACCAAATGGATTTTATGTTGCTGTTAACTGCTGTCGAGTGGATACCAACTCATACAGACCATGTATGTATAGGATTTCTGAGGAGTTGCTGGTGAGTCTGAATCATTGAACCACTGATCGTTTGGATCACAGTCGAGTGCTTATCCTACAGTGCAACACCAGGAATCCAAATGTGTGTATATATATATATCAGACTCACCAATAGGCCTGTAATCGTGAATTCAGGATGGGAGTCTCTGTTATTCCCAGATACCTGCAGTAAATGTAATCCTTAACTGCTAAAGGAAAGATTGGTGGTTCGAACCTACTCAGAGGCTCCATGGAAGAAAAGACCTGGCGATCTGCTCCTGTAAAGATTGTTATTGTTGCTAACTGCTGTCGAGTCAGTTCTGACTCAGCGACCCAGTATAGGTTTTCCGAGGAGCAGCTGGTGAGTTTGAACCACTAGCCTTACAATTCAAACCAACCTTGCAGTCCAGTGCTTATCCTACACCACACCAAGACCTCCCTGTAAAGAGTACAGCCTAGAAAACTCTATGGGCAGGTCTCATCTGTCACATGACATCATTATAACTTTATGGCACATAATAACACCATGAACTTGTTTGTGGTGCCTAGGAGTCCTGGTGTGGTGCTATGAGTTAATGCGCTAGACTGCAAAGTCAGTTTTCACTGCAAGGTTGGCGGTTCAAGCTCACCAGTCGCTCCTTGGAAACCCTATACAAGGTCGCTATGGGTCGGAACCAACTCGACAGTTCTTAACAACTACAACAATTGTCAAACTTACAAGGACTGCTGATGTACTGTGGGCTGAAGCCTGCATTCCTTGTGGAAGAATACAATACAGCTCAGTTAGAGGTAAGTGAAAAGAAAGATGTCATTTTTACCCTTTGAGTTCATGGGGTCTAACTTAAGAGACCCTGCCTGCTTGATTTGAGTTCATTTCATTCTCTTTGTCTTTTACTCCCTTACCTTTTCCTTTCTTTTCTCCCTTCTCTCCTCCCTTTTCTTCCTTTTAGGGTATTAGTTAGGGTGTTAGGCCCAAGAAGGCAGGGTCTTTACCAGCCTGCTTATTGCTGTCTCCCCAGAGTGACACCACCCTGGTCTAACACTGCAGGTTGTATTCCTCCTAGAACCAGTTGTGTTGAGTTGGCTTCCACTCCTGGTGACCCCAGAGTTTCTTACATGTAAGAGGAAGAATTTCAGTGCTCCATAGGATTTTTAGTGGCTGAGATTTTAGAATTAGATCACCAGACCTTTTTTTACCTTTATCAATTAAAAAAAAAAAACTTTTTATTGTGAATTGAGTGAAGGTTTATAGAGCAGATCATCAATTTTGCATTCAACAAATTCCATACTTCGTTTCACTCCAATGATTGGCCTCTCCTCCATATAATGTTAGCTATGCCATTTCCTCCCTATGATTCTTCTTTTTATTCAATCTTCTTTTCCAACCTTTCTGAATGTCGTCCTTAGGTAAATGCTGCTCTTTTGATCTTGAATGACTGGCCATTCCATGGTGTGCATATCTCACTGGTGTGATCACCCCAATATACCTATCTTCTACTTGTCTGGAAACAGAGCCACGAGGGTGAGTTCAGTTCCAAGTCTTCAGTTCCTCCAGTCTCTTTCTGACTAGTAAACCTGATCTTTTATTATAATTTTGAATTTTGTTCCACATTTTCTCCCATTCTATCTAATACTGTCTAATGTGATTCCTATTAGAATCATTGTTAGTGATAACTTAACATTTCTAATTCTTTGGGTCACAGGGTCACGGAGACCGATGTTCACATATTCCATTGAATTAATTGATTCCATGCATCTTCAATTTTTATCACTCTTCTTTCTGTCACCTGCAGAGAGACCAACAGCTGCACCTTAGATGGCTGCTCATGAACTTTTAAGATCCCAGTCATTACTCAACAAAGTAGGATTTAGAACATTGTCTTTGTGGATTATGTTATGCCAATTGACCGTGGTGTTCCTGAGACTATGGTCTTGCCTTTCCAAGTCCAGCAACGGATTCCTTCAACATGTTTGGTAATGTCGAAGATGTTTTCTTAATTTTGTTCCTTGTATGCTTCTGGTGTGGCACCGAAGGATAAACATTGAACTGCTAACCACAGGTCAGCTCAACTCCACCAGCTGCTTGTTAGAAACCCTGTTCAGGGTCGCTATAAGTCGGAACCGATTCTATGACACTTAACAACAACAATTCTCCACCACATTCGTGGATATGCTAGCTGCAGAGGTTCATATCCATGTGCACACACAGTCTTCACATGTTTGTGGGTGCACTCCAATTTCCATTCAGCACCAGTCCTTTTTTTCTGAGGCACCTTTGGGTGGATTTGGATCTCTAATCTTTCGTTTCGCATCTGAGATTGGTGACCAGTGAAGGACTCCTTGTATTTTCCCTAGGTATGACTAACAATGGGTTGGTAGTCTCCTCAGAGATATTATTTACACTGAAATAAATGTATCTCCCAATGATAAAAGGAATGTCATGCCTTATGGAAGGCAAAGGAGGCAGGCAGCTTGAAGCTGTTTCAGTAGAATTGCACTGAGTGCTGTTTGGATATAAATTTTGTATGGCCCCCAAACATGAGGCTGCAGCCAGAACCCATTTGTGAGCTGCTCCGTGAAAGGCTGAGTGTGTGGCCAAAGAAAGGTTTCCAGGCCCTTGTCCCTGGCAACAATGACTCAGACCCCTCCACCAAAGCAGAGTTAATTAAAGCCCTTTAATCTTCTGTGGTGTCACGGAGGTGGAATGAAGGTGATACTGAATGCAGAACAAGTTGGGGTTAGGCAGGCAGAGGCAAGGTGGGTTGCCATGGAAACGGTACCTGTGGCCAATCCTGTCTGAATGGTGCTCTTTCTCTAAAATCCTCCATGGCTTTGAAAAGCCAGCTACACCGCACAGCATCTATTCATTGTAACAAATTTAACTCAAATCTACCAGAGAGAGAGAGAGACACAGAGAGAGGTGCTAACAGAGAGAGAGAGAACAGCACACAGAAACCATCAGACAGACAGAGACACTTCTGGCACTGGTGGTGGTACTAGGAAAGACACAATTTACTTTGGGTAGTGCGTTCAGTGTTGATTCCATCTTACGCTCCAGCTTTTCTCCTGCTCTGAGTTTGGCACCGGGAGGTTTTGCAAAACTAGGCAGAGAGTGGAAGCTGACTTCAGCCCACAGCACACCTCAATGCTTTCCTCTTCTGTTGACACGGCTGCTGTGTATAGTTGTACAGATTGGGCTATACCAGCCAGCAGTCTAGAGTTCAAGGAGGCTGAGACTACATGTGCTTCTTGCATGGGTCTGTATGCCCTGAGGAGCACCTGTGTTTACCTGCAAAAAGAGAAACCTTTTACTGACATGGACAAATGTACAAGATGGGCTGCAGCAGCAAACATTCTCCCCACCCTCCCTAACCTCCAAACTCCATTTTCCATTTGGCTTTAAAGGGAGTAAGGAGGCTCTTAAAAATACATTTAGATGTAACAGTAACTTCCCACCCACTAGCTCCTTACCTTTGAAGAGCCAAGTCCCTCATAAAGTATAAAGAAGTACATTGTGATTTGAGGTTCATCTCAGGATCTGTGTGAACATGCAGGGAGTCCTTTATCACTCCCTTCTCGGGAATGATGTATGAAACCTGTAGTTTCCTGGAGGTGACAAGAAGGTCAGGTCTGCCTTAGAAGCTCAGGTTGGCCACTCAGCAGTCGATACTTCAGATAAGTGATTTAGCTGTTTCCAGCCTCTGTTTACTCACCTGTACAATGGGAGAGGGGTAGTGAAGCTAGTTTCATAATGAGAATTTGCATGAGGATTCAAAGATGAATCCTATGATGTCTGCAGTGTGTGTGGTATGTTTGTGTACACCCCAGATGATCCTGGCATCTTGGAGCAGGCTCTTCATGGTGAAGTGTGTATGAGTATATGCGTATGTGTGTGTATGTTTGCCTTGATCCACCAGAGTGCAGACCCTGACATCAGGGTGGGTCTCTCCTATTGCTCAGGATTGAGTGTGTGTGTGTACAGTGCTTGTGCGTGACGGGGACACCTGGGTGTAGAGTCTTGCCATCATAAGGTGCATTACCCTTACTGCTAACTAGCAGAGGTGTTTATTTGCATGCTTGTGTATGCCAGGGGACTGCTCTGGGTGCAGAACTGTGACATGACAAGGCAGGCCACCCCTACTGCTCATGACTGTGTGTGTCTGTGCATGTTTGTGCACATGTGCATGCCTGAGATCCACCTGGGGGTGCCCATTCAGGTCTGCCTTCAGACTGAGTTGGCTGCCTCACAGAGGCACTACAGGTGCTGCCCAAACACATGAGAAACTGTTGATTTCTGCATTTCCAGATGACCTGACCTATAGCTCCCAGGAAGGTTTGTTTTCCCTCCCTTCCTCTCTTCTTCCTGGGAAGCCACCATGACCATCACATCTGGTTTCCTCCTACCCCAGGCCAGGCCAGCTACCTCCTAAGGGTGAAATAGCACAGAGGTAAAACTGAACTTGACACTCTAAAAAGCAAGGTTTTGCAGACTTGTGATACCATGCTTACCTTCAGAATCTATGAAGAAACGGGTCAGGCAAGCCCAAGCTCAAATCCCTTTCTGTCAACCATGTAACCTTGGTGAAATGTACCATTCTGGAGCACTCACCACCTCGTCTCTGAAATAGAGAACAAAATCCCCCCAAACCTGAGGTCACAGCAGGATTAGAAACAGATGGTGTGGAATTCTTCATATAATTTCACACCATCTTAGGTACTTCGTCAGTGATTGTTGCATGTTAACATGCCAGTTCAACAACTCTTCCCTGAGATTTATGGCCTTGCCTTGGACAGGAGCTGGCATGTCCCAGAGTCTTAGCTTTCTTTGTGGAGAAAGGAGGGACTTGGCCACTCAGAGTCCCACAGCTATCTAAATCTACCCTCTGGGTGCTACCACTGTGATGTGGTGTTAAACTTTTAAAATACAGGTAGTAAAAAACCTTAACAAAATGTCAGTGAAAAGAATACAGCAGCATGGCCAAGTAGGCTTTATTGAAGGAATGCAGGGATGGTTCAATATGAGAAAATCAATAAAACACCACAATAGAACAAAAGGCAAAAAACTCATGATCATCTCTATGGATGTAGAAAAGGTGTTTAATAAAATCCAATATTCTTTGTACATGAAAACCCTAATGAAGATTGGAATAGAAGGGAAGCTCCTCAATATGGTTCAGGGCATATATGAAAACTAATGTTGTTATTGTTGTTATTAGGTGTAGTAGTGACCTTATGCACAGCAGAACGAAACACTGCCTGATCCTGGGCCAATCTCACTATTGTTGCCATGCTTGAGCCCATGGATGCTGCCACTTTGTCAAGCCATCTCGCTGGGGGTCTTCCTCTATTTCTCAGACCCTCCACCTTACCAAACATGATATAATTCTCCAGAGACTGGTCCCTCCTGACAGTATGCCCAAAGTAT
>NW_006408567.1:19937899-19940418 GCF_000296735.1 Chrysochloris asiatica | reverse complement strand
ACTGAGAGTTTTCTGCTTGATATCTAGAAAAAGAAAAGAGTGTCTGCTTTCACCATTTATATTCAATATTATATTAGAACTCCTAGCCAAAGCAATAAGATAAGAAAAAGAAATAAAGGTATCCAGATTGAGGAAAAAAAAGAAGTAAAATTATTTCTATTTACAAATGGTTTTCTACATGTAGAAAATCCCAAACTCCCTCAGAAAATTTCTAGAGTGGCTAGAGGAATTTAACAAAGTTGCAGGGTACAGGGTGAATAAATAAAAATCATCTGATTTTTATACACCTGCAATGAGAAATTTGAAAGGGCAATTAGGGGAAAACATTTCATTTCCAATAACATCTATGGGATCTTGGCCCTAGGAATAAATCTAACTAGGGAAAGGAAGGATTTATACATGGAAAACTATAAAACACTGAAGAAAGAGATTTGAAAATGCTTAAATAAATGGAAATTTATTGGAATAAATAAATGAAAATTAAGGATTGGAAGACTTACTATTGTTAAGACATCAATACTACCCAAAGTGATCTATAGATTCAATGCAATTCTGACACAAATTGTACCAACCTTCTTTACAAAAATAGAAACTGCAGTCCTCAACTTTATATGTAATGCCAAGAGGCCCAAAGGGCTAAAACAATGTTGAAAGAGAACATCAATGTAGGGGAACTCCTAATTCATAATTTTAAAGCATATGTTACAGGTACAGTGGTCAGAGCAGCCTGGTGTTGATATTACAATAGATACATAGATGGATGGAATAGAATTGAGAGTCTCCACATCTAGGGTTAACTGATTTTGGACAAGAGTCCTAAATCCATGAGATGGGAAAAAAAGAGTCTCTTCAAGAAATGATATTGAGAAAGTTGAGTTTCCACATGAAGAAAAATGATATAGGACTCATCTCTTCCTCTATACACAAAACCAAATTCAAAATGGATTATCCTTAATGTGCAAACTAAAATCATAAAATTCTTAGAAGAAAATACAGGGGCTAGCTTTCAAAAAGTGGATTATCTAATATAATAACAAAAGCACAAACAACATAAATAAAATAAATAAATGGACCTCATAAAAAATTAAAATCGTACTCATCAAAAGGTATTAACAAACAATGGAAAGATAAGGTACTGACTGGGAGAATATCTTCAGAAACCACATATCTGAAAAGAGTTTAATCATCAAAATATATATAAAATTTAAATAAGTTAACAACAAAAAGACAAATAACCAAATCATACAACAGGCAAAAAGACTTCAATAGATGTTTGGTGAACAGACTTTTTACCAAAGAGGCCACCAAACACATGAAATGATGTTCTGGGTCATTAGTTATTGTTATTGATGGTGGTGGTTATGTACCGTGCAGTCAGTTTCAATGCATAGTGACCTTGTATAGGGTTTCTGAGGAGGAATTAGTGGGTTTGAACTGCTGGCCTTGCAGTTCAAACTGACCTTGTGGTTCAGTGCTTATCCTACAGCACCACACCAGGACTCTATTTAGAGTGATGCAAATCAAAACCACAATGAGATACCATTTCATTCCCACTAGGATAACTAAGGAGTCCTGGTGTGGCACTGTATGATAAGCACTAGACTTTTGACTATAAGATCAGTGGTTCAAACCCACCAGTTGACCCGATACAGGATCACTATGAGTCAAGATGACTTGATGGCACTTAACAAGGATAAGTAAGATAAACAAAAGCAGGAAACAACAAAAGTTGATGAGAATGTTGGAAAAATGGAACTTTTTTCTATTGCTGGTGGGAATGCAAAATGGTACGCCCATTCATTGTAAAAACACTGTGGTAGTTCCTTAAAAAACTATAAAGAGAGCTACTATTGTTGTTGTTAAGTGCCATCTAGTTGATTCCGTCTCATAGCATTACTGTATAGGGTTTCCGAGGAGCAGTAGATGAGTTTGAACTGCTGGCCTCATGGTTCAAATTGACCTTGCAGTCCAGTGCTGATCCTACAGTGCTACACCAGGACTCCATATGGCTCAACAATTCCACTCCTAGGTATATACCCAAAAGATCTGAAAGCAGAGATTCAAAAGAGACTTTCACACCAATTCTCATTGCAGCACCTATTCAAATAGACAAAAAGTGGAAACTTTTTGTTGTACACCTGTAAAAAGTTGAATTCACAAAAGTTGTGTGATATCTACCTAATTATATCAATACAATAATCACACACACACACACAAAGGGCAGCTGCTGTGGGTGCTTTGTTGTTGTTGTTGTTGTTGTTAAGTGCTGTCGAGTCAGTTTCAAACCACAGCCACCCTGTATAGGGTTTCCAAAGAACAGCTGGTGAGTTTGAACCTTTGATCTTGCGGTTCAAACCAAGTTTACAGTCCAGAGCATTAACCCACAGTGCCACACCAGGCCTCTGCTATAGGATTTGGTTTGGAAGTTTAGGGTTATGATTTCATGGGTCATCCAGTTAATTGACCTAATAACATGTTTAGTGCTCTGTAGTGTTCTGTTCTACCTCTTAGATCATTGC
>NW_006408567.1:19934592-19935943 GCF_000296735.1 Chrysochloris asiatica | reverse complement strand
GAGACATTAGTGAGTTAGAGGTAAACTTCTTGCCTTCCATGTGGGAGCCCTAGGTTTGATTCCAGTGCCCCGCATGTCAGTGGAAGCCTGTGTGTTGCTATGATACTCAACACATTTCAGCAGGGATTCTGGACTAAGATGGACTAGGAGAAAGGTCTGTCAATCTGTTGCTGAAACTCAGCCAATGAAAAAGCTCACAATGGTCTGATCTGGAACCTATCATAAGGATGGTACATGACTGGGTAGTGTTCAGCTAGTTAGTTGTTTATGTTGTTGTTGTTAAGTGCTCTCAAGTCGGTTCCAACCCATAGAACCCTGTATAGGGTTTCCTAGGAGCAACTATCGACCTTGTGGTTCTTAGTTCAGTGATGAACCTACAGTGCTACACCAAGAGTCCACAGGGTCATCATAAGTTGAGACCCAAGTCAACAGGAACTAACAACTGCAAAATAATATTATGGAGGTGATATGATGAAGAGTGAAAGTGGATGAGCCCTCCTTTAGAGACAGAGGTCACGAAAGAGTCTTCAAGAACCAGTCCTGGGAGGACATGAAGGAGACCAGTTATAGAGACAATTGTCAAGACCACAGGTGGGATGGAGTCAGGTGTATGTGGAAACATGAGAAAACGTTGGCATGTCCTCAGAAGGGTGGCCAAGATGAGGTTCAGTGTGGGTGGTGGGCTTGTTGGCCCAGTTAAGAGTTTAGATTTGACTCAAGTGTAATGAAAGGCAAGGTGGGGGAGCTTAAACAAGGGAACTAAATGATCTTACTGAAGCTTTTACAAGACAACCACAGAGAAAATTGATTGTATGAGTGCAAGAATGTGAACAGAGAAACCACAGCTTAATAGGCTCTTTTGTGGTTTATGTGAAAAGATGATGACTTGAAAAGGAGGTAGAGGTTCTTGGTTGGTGCTGTGGGTTAATGCTGGACTGCAAAGTCGGGTTGAACTGCAAGGTTGGCAGTTCAAGCTCACCAACTAATCCTGGGAAACCCTATACAAGGTCTCTCTGAGTCAGAACTGGCAGTCAACACCAACTGCTAACCAAATGGTTGAAGGTTCAAGTTCTCCCAGAGCTGACTTAGAAGAAAGGCCTGCTGATTTAATTCTAAAAAATCAGTCATTGAAAACCTTACGGAGTATAGTTCTACTCAGACATACCTGGGATCATGAGTCAGGGCTGATTAGACAGCAACTAATTTGTAAAGAGAATAGGAGTCAAACGAGAGGGGAAAGTCTCTTTAGCATGGTTTGAATTTGTATTACCTTGATCACAAATGAGACTTACTACCTTCCTATACCACCACTTGTCTGTCAGTTTGTTGTACTATGGTGGCTTGTGTGTTT
>NW_006408567.1:19932498-19933732 GCF_000296735.1 Chrysochloris asiatica | reverse complement strand
GTACCTTTTTTAAACAACATAAAAGACAACTGTACATATGCACCTAACCAGCTGGAATACACAGAAATCAAATTGAAAACATCTGTAGGAAAAGATGGTGGAAAACCTCCATATCATAAGTCAAAACAAGGCCAGGGGCAGACTGTGGAACAGATGACCAATTGCTCATATACAAGTTTAGGCTGAAGCTGAAGAAAAATTAAAACAAGTTCCAGAGACCCCAAATGTGACCTTGACCATATGCCACCTGAATTTTGTAATCATGTGAAGAGCAGATTTGATGCATCAAACATTAAAAACCAAAGACTACAATAGTTGTGAGATGACATCACAGAGGAAGAAAGCAAAATGTCATTAAGAAGACAAAAAAGAAGGAAAAGACTAAAATAGATGTCAAGAGGGACTCTGAAACTTGCTCTCCAGCACAGAGATGCTAAAGGAAATAGAAGAAGTGAGGAGGTACAAGAGCTGAACAGAAAATTTCAAAAAGCAGCTCAGGAAGACAAAGTCAAATATCATAATGAAATGTGCAAAGACCTGGAGTCAGAAAACCAAAAGGGAAGAACACATTCTGCATTCCTCAAGCTGAGGGAACTAAAGAAAAAATTCAAGCCTTGACGTGTAATATTGCAGGGTTCTATGAGCAAACTATTGAATTATGCAGAAAACATCAAAAGAAGATGGACGGAATATACACTGTACTGGAAAGAGATAGTTGATGTTCAACCATTTAAAGAGGTAGGATATGATCAAGAGACAATGATACTGAAGGAAGAAGTCCAAGGTGCACTGAAGGCACTGACAAAGAACAAGGGTGTGGGAATTGATGGAATGATAATTTAAATCTTTCAACAAACTGATGCAGCAGTGGAAGAACTCACTCATATATGCCAAGAAATTTGCAAGAAAACTACATGGCAAACTAACTGGAAGAGATCCATATCTGTGCCCATTCCAAAGAAGTAACCCAACAGAATGTGGAAATCATTGGACAATATCAATATCCCATGCAAGCAACATTTTTTATATGTTGCCATATTATCCATCTTCTCTGAATATCAGTATATTTATTTTGCCCATTTTTAATTGTGCTGTTTGGAAATTCCTCATTATTTCATAAGGGTTCTTTATATATTGCTGTTTCTAATTCTTACATGAAGAAAGCAAAAAGTCATTAAGACAAGAAAGAAGGAAAAGGTCAAAATGGATGCCAGAAGATACACTGAAACTTGCT
>NW_006408567.1:19902576-19911485 GCF_000296735.1 Chrysochloris asiatica | reverse complement strand
TCTAAGATCTTTTGGGGAGCACAGTGGCTCCATACAATAAGCACTGGACTGTGAACCACAAGGTCTGCCAATCGAGCCTGCCAGCCGCTCCGTAGGAGAAAGATGAAGCTCTTTGTTCCCACAAAGATTTGAAGTCTCAAAAACCCATACAGGGTCTCTATGAATCGGAACCTACTCGACAGCACTTGACTATAAAAGAAGGTATTTTTATGATGAACAAATGTTCTTAGTTTCATTATACTTAAATTTATTAAATTATTTTCATTGCTGTGCTGTGTTTAAAAACATCCTCCCCTAGTCCAGGCATGGCACTGTAGGATAAGCACTCGACTGCAGGTTTGGTTTGAATGTTAAGATCAGTGGTTCAAACTTATCAGCCACTTCTCAGAAACCCTCTACAGGGTCTTATCAGTCAGAATCGACTTGATGGCACTTAACAACAACAACCACAGCCCACATGAAGAAAGAGCCCTGGTGTCAAAGTAGTTAGACACCTGGGTGTCACTGAAAGGTCAGCAACTTGAACCCACCAGCCATTCTTCAGGAGAAGATTGAAGCAGTCGATCCTAGAGATCACAGCTTTGGAAATTCTATGAAGCAGTTCTACTTTGCCCTCTAAGGTTGCTCTGAGTCGGAGCTCCACATAAAGATAAATATAAATGCTTTTTCAACAACTACGATATCTCTTTTCTACTAAAAACTTTGCTTTGGGAACTTAAATCATTGAATTATCTGGTGTTGTATGGCTAGTGTGAGGAAAGGGCCCAACTTTATTCCTTCCATATGGAAAAGATTTTTTCCCCAGGCTGATTTATTGAGTCATCTGTTTTCTTCACTTATAGGTCACCTGGTGGGAGTGCAAATAGAAAAGTTCGTCATTATCTTGTAAAGTTGGACATTCACAGCAGGCCCATACCTAGGAGGGACTCCTGCCCATGCATAACAGGAGCATCAGAGGAGTGTTTATAAAGAGGACTCTTAGCCATAGACAAAACGAACCTGGTTGGATGGTGGATCCACACATGGTGGCATAGCCACATAATGGACCATCATACAACATAACAATATTGGTACTGCAGGATATTGTGCTAAACCACAAGGTGAGTTTGAACCCCAAGGTTGGCAGTTCAAACCCACCAGCTGCTCCTTGGAAACCCTATACAGTGTTGCTATGAGTTGGAACCGACTTGACAGCACTTAACAACAACAACAACAACAACATCTACAACCATATAAATGCATCTTGGCAATGTAACAATGAGTGAAAAATAAAGTGAATCCCAGGTAACTGCATGTAACATGATAATCTTTTATGAAAGTCAAAAGCATCTAAAATGATACTATGTACTCATATTATATCAATACATGTGTATGCTAAAACTACATTCCTTCTAAAAATAAATATGGAAATAAAAGCCAAGGTCAGGGGTAGGCAGTGCGTAGACAGGGAAGGGCACACATCAGCAGATGCGGGTTCTTGCTAATGTACTGAGCCTCCTGTTGTAAGTGGGTGCCTTAAGGTTTGTTATGATGCTGTACATACCTAATGAATGTCACAGAGGGTTAAGCATTGGGCAGCTAATAACAAGATCAGTGGTTTTAACCACCAGCCACTGTATGAGAAAAAGACAAAATTTTACTCCTTTAAAGATTCACGGTCTCAGAAACCCTATGGTGCTGTCCTATAGGATTGTTATGAGTTGGAATCGACTGACTGTGGATGAGGTTGGCACATACTTATCTGCATATTTCAAGGAAGAGAGTTCTGAAAACCTATCTCTGTGAAACTGATCTAGAAATAAGGCAGAGAAAGAGACAGAGGGAAAGGAGAGGAGGGAGGGAGGGAGAGAGATAGAAAGGAAGATATAGGAGATTGACTGAGACAGAGAAAGAGAAGAAGGTGAGGAGGGAGAGAGAAAGATATATTCAGAGATTGGCAGAGAATGGCCTATGTCTAACCTGTCGTCTGTGGAAGGGAGAGCTGCCAGTTTTTACAGCTGTTGGGTCTGATCATCAGTGAAAGGTAATGTGTCCTTAAGCAAGGTTGGAGGACTAGTCCCTGAAGTGGTTTATTTTATTGGGTATCAGGAGGACAGAAATAACAGCTCAAAGGTTTTAGCTGGGTTTTAAAAGAACTATGATTTACAAAATATCGTTTTACGGCCTGCTCACCCAACACTACTTACCTTTCAGATGGAAGAACTGTTGTCTACTTTGAGTAACAGAAACTCACTTTCCTGGAGCCCACACACCTGTGCATCTGGCTGGCACCCTGCACTGTGTTTTTGGTACATCCCTCATTTCAGTCTCACAACAACCTCGTGAAAGCCCAATATAACCTGGGTGACACTCTTGGCTGATCTTCAAAATTCCTTCT
Organism: Chrysochloris asiatica; assembly: GCF_000296735.1. Lineage (NCBI taxonomy): Eukaryota > Metazoa > Chordata > Mammalia > Afrosoricida > Chrysochloridae > Chrysochloris > Chrysochloris asiatica. Next base: position 19,909,108 of record NW_006408567.1, on the reverse strand, counting down.
TGCGAACATTGAGAATTGCTGTGCTCTATAGCACAGTGGAGTCTTGGTGTGGTGCTGAGGGTTAATGCGCTAGACCGCAAGGTCAGTTTGAACCTCAAGGTAGGTGGTTCAAATATACCAGCCACTCCTCAGAAACCCTATACAGGGTCACTAAGAATTGGAACCAACTAGATAGCACTTAACAACAGCAACAACAACATAGCACAGTGAAGAGCCCTGTGGTGCAGTGGTTAAAACACTTGGCTGCTAGCAGAAAGGCTGGTGGTTTAAACCCACCAGTTGCCCCATGGGAGAAAGATAAGGCAACCTGCTTCTGTATAGATCATAGCCTTGGAAACCTTACGGGGCAGTTGTAGTCTGGCATATAAGGGCACTGTGAGTCAGAATCGACTTGATGGCAATGGGACTGGTGATTTTAGAGTTCTGCTGCTGATAATTAACATTGTAATAGTACATAGATAGAAAATTACTAGGAATTCAAGCATTCAGAAGATTCAGAAGAGGCCGTGGAATGAGGAGTATCATTGCTGATGTTTTGACTGAAAGCAGAGAATACCAGAAAGATGTTTACTTGTGCTTTATTGATTATGCAACGGCTTTTGACTGTATGGATCATGACAAACTGTGGATAACATTGTGAAGAATGGATATTCCAGAATATTTCACTGTGCTCATGAGGACCCTGTACATAGACCAAGAGGCAGTTGTTAGAGCAGAACAAGGGGGCACTGAATGGTTTAAAATCACAAAAGGTGTGTGTCAGGGTTGTATCCTTTTACCATATTTATTCAACCTGTATGCTGAGCAAATAATCTCGGAAGTTGGATAATATGAAGAAAAATGTGGCATCAGGATTGGAGGAAGACTCATTAACAATCTGTGATATGCAGATGATGCAATCTTGCTTGCTGTAAGCAAAGAGGACTTAAAATACTTATTGATGAAGATCAAAGACCACAGGCTTCAGTAAGGTTTGCATCTCAATGTAAAGAAATAAAAAATCTTTACCACTGGACCAATAAATAATATGCTAAGTAAAGAAAAGATAGAAGTTGTCAAAGACTTCATTTGTCTCAGCTCAGCCATCAACACTCATGGAAGCAGCAATCAAGACAGCAAACGACATATTGCATTAGACAAATCTGCTGCACAAGACTTCTTTTAAAATATCAAGAGTAAAGCTGTCAGTTTGAGGACTAACATGCACCTGACCCAAGCCATAGTATTTTCAGTCACCTCATATGCATGTGAAAGATGTGAAAGTTGAATAATGAATACAGAAGACCATACAAGAATTGATGCATTTGAGTTATGATTTTGGAGAAGAAATGTTGAAGGTACCATGGACAGCCAGAAGAACAAGTAAATCTGAAGTACAGTCAGAAAGTTCCTTAGAAGCCAAGATGGCAAAACGTTGTTGCTCATACTTTGGACGTGTTATCAGGAGGGATTAGTCCTTGGAGAAGGATATCATGCTTAGTAAAGTGGATCAGCGAAAGAGAGGAAGGGCCCAATGAAATGGATTGGCGTACTGTCAGCAGCACTGGGCTCACGTATAACAACAATTGTGAGGATGGCAGATGATCAGGAAGTATTTCTCTCTGTTGTGCATAGGGTCACTATGAGTCGAAACCAACTAGACGGCACCTAACAATAGTAGTTGTGGGGCAGTAGGATAAGCTTTGGACTGCTACTCACAAGGTCAGTGGTTCAAACCCCAAAGCAGCTTCTTGGAACCCCTATACAGGGTCTCTGTGAGTCAGAACCAACTCTATGGCACTTAACAAAAATAACAACAGTGCAATTGCAAAAAGTTCAGATTCCCAGCACCAAGCGCTTGTAAGGATACCAGAACTCCTTTCTCTGTGGTGAAGTTGTAAAGTTGTGAGCATTTAGGAAAACTAGTTTGGCAGTTTTATATAAAGGTAAACATATACTGATCCAATTACTCAGCAATTTCATCCCCCAAAATTGTTTGCCTACAAGAAATGAAAACATGTGTCCAGGAAAAGACTTGTTTAAGAATGTTCATAGCAGCTTTATTCACAAAAGCCAAAAACTGGAAAAAAGCCAGGTGTCTATCTAGAGACAAATGGGTAAGCAAATTGTGCCATATTCAAACCACAGATGACAGCATACTATATATAATTCAATTTATATGGTATTATATGATCTTCAAGAACAGGCAAACAAATCCATGGGAATACAAATTACAACAGTGGTTGCATATGAGTTATAGTGTTGGAGAAGAATATTGAAAATACCAAGGACTGCCAGGAGAACAAACAAATCTAATGTTGGAAGAAGTACAGTCAAAATGTTCCTTAGAAGCCAGGATGGACAGACTTTGTCTCTAATGTTGTTGTTAAGTGCTGTTGAGTCAGTTCCAACCCATAACAACCCTGTACAGGGTGTCCGAGGCTATAAATCTTTACGGGAACAGAAAGCCTCATCTTTCTCCCATGGAACAGCTGGCAGTTTCAAACTGCTGAATTTGCGGTTCGCAGCCCGATTCATAACCACTATGAGAATACTTCAGACATACTATAAGGTAGGACCAGTCTCTGGAGAAGGACATTATACTTGGTAAAGTTGAAGGTCAGTGAAAAAGAGGAAGACTCCCCAACAAGATAGAATGGCACACTGACAGCAGCTATGTGCTCATGTGTGACAACAATTGCAAGGATGGTGCAAAACTTGGAGCGTTTCGTTCTGTTGTGCGTAGGGTCGCCATGAGTTGGCGTTGACTAAACAGAATCTAACAACAACGTTTTTCAAGGTTAATCCATGTGGTGTCATGTAAAGAACTTACACAGTGCAGGTTCAGAAAGGTTTCAGTCTAGTGTATTAATCTCCTGTGTCTGCTGTGACAACATATCTTCAACAACAAACTTCAGTGGCTTAAGACAATAAGCATTTATTCTCTCGTAGCTCTGGAGGCCAGAAATCCAGAACCAGCATCTCTGCAGAATTCAAGATGTCGACAGGGCTGTGCTCCCTTCATAGGCTCTATGGGAGAATCCTTCCTTGCCTCTTACAGCTTCTGGTGGCTACCTGTGGTCCTTGGGTTTCTTGGCTTGTGCCTCCTTCCTCCATCTTATAAGTCTCCAGTGTAGCATCTTGTTTGAGTGGTGGTGATATTACCTTCTTCTCTGTCAAATACCCCTCTGTGCCCTTCTTTTGAAGATAATTACGGTTGTGTTTAGGGCCCACCCAAACAATCCAGGATAATCTTATCACCCCAAATTCCACAATGCAGTCACATTATGGAATGTCTTTAGCCATATAAAGTAACATTCATAGGTTCCAGAGAATAGGACCTGGATATATTTGGCAGGGCAGAGGAACCATGGTGGCACTGTAGGTTAGACATTGGACTACCAACTGAAAGGTTGGCAGTTCAAACCCACCAGCTGTTCTGTGCACAAGTAAGATGAAGCTGTTTGCTCCCTTAAAGACGTGCAGTTTCAGAAACGCTAGGTGAGGTTGCTATGAGTCAGAATCGGCTTTCTGGCAGTGACATGTTTGGCGACGCATGTTCAGCCTCCCACATCCACCACTTACTAGCTGTGAGTCTGAGTTGGCTTCTTGGTGCCTCAGAATGGAGACAGTTATAGTACTTTTCTCATAGTCGTGGGGATTAAATATAAGTGTTTAGCACAGGGCTTGGTCCACAGAGAGTGCTCAATAAACTATAACTACAGGTTAAGCACTGGACTGAGAGCCACAAGGTCAGTGGTTCAAACCTACCAGGTGCTCCTCAGAAACCCTATAGAAGGTTGCTATGAGTCAGAACCAACTTGACGGTACTTAGCAACAACTGTCATTAGTGATGATAATGTTTATTATGTCCTTTAATTAGCATATGCCAAATATTGGGGAGGAGGCATTGGTAGGTCACTGATAGAATTCTCAACTTTTATAGAAGACACCTGGGCTCCATTCTGGGCCAATGCCCCTCATCAGAGTCACCCGCCCATCTGCCAATGGAGGCCTGCCTGTGTGTTGCTAAGATGCTGAGCAAGTTTCAGTAGACCTTTCATACAAAGACACACTAGGAAGAAAGGCCTGGTGATCTACATCTGAAAATTAACCAGTCTGATCAAAAACCAGTCATAAGAGGTAGGGCTGGGTTGGGTTTTGTTCCATTGTGATGGGGTCTCAGCAAGCCAGGGGCCAACGCAATAGCAGCTACAAGTGTTGGTGACACAAGGATGAAAAAACACATGGAGGTTATGAGCCAGGGGAGAGACAGATGTGCAGAACAATGACAAAAGGAAGAGAGTATAGAAGGGGGAGGGTGGGAACAGGAATGGGTGTGTACTGGCTCATGTGAAACAAGATCAGAGACCCTCTATAACATGAATTGATTGCTAACAGAGGAAAGATTGGGGATGTCTGAAAGCAGGAAGGATGAAGGCAATTCAGTGAGGAATGTGGGCTAGGATGTTATCACCGGGCAGGACAACTGCCAAGGAAAGATGATAGCAGAAACAGGTTGGATGAAAGGGCAGGAGAGAGGATAAAGTCCTAAATTTCTTCACATTTTCCTTCTACCATTTGAGGACCTGGAACTAGGAATTAGCTACGTAGCATTCTTACGCACAATTGAACCAAATGCTGCCCAGTCATGATCACTCGTGGATCTGACCATGTGATCCACGAGATTTTCATTGGCTGGTTTTTGAAAGTATATTGCCAGGTCTTTCTTCCTACTTCATCTTGTCTGGAAACTCTGCGGAAACCTGTTCAGCATCACAGCAACATGTAACCTTCACCGACAGATATGTGATGGCTGGACATAAGGTGAATTTTCCCTGAATTGAACCCAGGTCTAATTTGGAAGGTGAGAATTCTATCCTTGAACCACTGGCATGCAGTTGATGCTCAATCAAAATCCATCTTTCCTTCCTCAGCCAGCCTCATCTAGACATCTTGTATGGTATGGTTTGGGTTTGGTTTTGTATCCTTTGACATGCTCCATCCTATTTTAAGAGAACTAAGGAAAAGGGAGACTGGGGGAAGGAAGTGTCCCAATTATTCCCTCTTGGGAGTCAGTCAAATTTCAAGTGGGCCTTGGGGTCCTCCTTCTCAAATTTGCAGCTTAAATCAGATTTATGAATCCTTGGAAACAATGGTGAGATGCAGAAGAGATGTATTAAGAAGAGAGTCAGATCTTAGCATTTGAGTTAAAGTAACCAAAAGGGATGTTTTAGGATGAAACTCAGCATTTATCTAGTGGTATTGTGAATCATTGAAGTCCCTGGATGTTGCAAATGGTTTGGTTCTTGGCTACTTACCAAAAGATTGGCCATTCAAATCCAACTAGAGGCACCTTGGATAAAAGCCTGGTGATCTGCTTTGTAAAGTCATAGCCTGGGAGAGAACAAACAAGGTGGTAGATTGGGTAGAAGTGCAGTGAGGAACCTTCAGCAACAACACAGAATATTGGAGCTCTAGTAGCGTAGTGGTTACAAATCGGGCTGCAAACCTTAAGGCCAGCAGTTTGAAACTACCAGCCGCTCCGTGGGAGAAAGATGAGGTGTTCTGCTCCCGTAAAGATTTACAGCCTCAGAAACCCTGTACAGCGTTGCTATGGGTTGGAACCGACTCGACGGCACTTAACAACAACAACAGGCTCAGGGGATGGTATCAGAACTCTGAACCACGTATAAAGGACTATTTAGAAGGTTAGAAGGCTTACAGCCAGGGGAATTTGTAGCAGAAGCAAGAAATCTACTGCTTTCTAATCCAAAATGCTCAGCTGCTCCCAGAGCCACCGTCTTGGGATAGACCAAGCAGGGGAAGGATCAGAGCAGCCATGAATGCCTGACAGAACCACAGAGATAAAGGTGTGGACATTCTTTTTCTTTTTATCTGTCCATTGGTCTCTTGCTGTCTGCGCACCTCCATTCTTGTGACTAGAAGGGGTGCCTGACCAAGTGAACACTCCACCCTCACCCCCAGAGGATTTTACTACAATGCACACAGATCTCGAAATTTAAAGTGACAGTTTCCACTTAAAACCAAACAGCAGTGCAAAACAGCCACAGCTGGCTCTGAACTGTTTATCACTAGGAAAAAGCTTGAATGGGGATTGTGGAGCAGGAAAAGCAGACTAAAAAGAAAATAGGCCAAAAAATTAAGTCCTGAGTTACGTCACAATGACCAACAGTGGCTTCTTGAAATTTCTCATGAAGAAGAGCGAAAAAGGAAGCCCACTTCCTGATCACATCTATCTGGAGGCAATCAGAAAGCATTTAAAAAATAACATAATACACACCCATCTAAGTATTAAGGCCACAGCTAACTCCTGAAACGCCCAAAAAAACAGAAACAGATGACCATATCAGCACATGTCCAAAAACGAGATAAAGTGACGGAGACAAATGAGCTGGAAGTATAGCTACACTCCATTCTGGAAGATGGGCAGGCTTTGGGAATGCCTGAGAAGGAATTCAGAAAAATTATAATAAAATGTATCAGACACTATACAATGGAGTTGAGAAAAATAAGGAAGAAGTCAGGAAAG
>NW_006408567.1:19886387-19900008 GCF_000296735.1 Chrysochloris asiatica | reverse complement strand
GGACTTTATCCAGAGAAGCAGCGATGCCAGAGATGGAGGCAGAGATGGGGACATGGAGAGGGGGAGTGGCTGAGAACTCTAGACTCATGGGAAGAGAGGGACTGAGAGATTGTAGCCAGGAGGCGGACTTGCAGAATGTGCCCTTCAGAGGTGTAATTATTATATATGCCTGAGTGTTTGTTGTTGTTGTTTTAAAGAACAGCTAAAATGAATAAAGAGAAACACTGGTAACTAATGGTACATGGAGGGGATTATAATCACTGTAATGAAACAAGGTGTATGATTTGTTGAATGTAAAATGGATGGTCTGCCCTGTAAATTTTCACTCAATCCACAATAAAAAAGCTTGAAAAAAAAAAAAAAAAGTCATAGCCTGGGGAACACTATGGAGCACAGTTCTACTCTGCACACCTGGGGTTGCCAAGAATCAGAATACTGAGCAGCAGCTAGTTTACTGGGGGGCTATAAATGGTGGCAACTCTCTGACCAGCACAATGATTTGTGCTCAATGACTAACCTAAATATTGGTGACTTGAATGCACCCTCAGAAGAAAGGCCTGCCAATCTGCTCTATAAAGATTCCAAAACCCATTGCTGCTGAGTTGATTCTGACTCATAGTGATCCTGCAGAGCAGAGTAGAACTGCCCCACAGGGTTTCCAAGGGTGAAATCTCTACAAAGCAGACAGTCACATCTTTCTCCCATAGCTCACCTGGTGGGCTTGAACCACTGACCTTTTAGTTAGCAGCCATGTGATTAAGCACTGCATCACCAGCTGTTAAGCACTGTGTAGCAGTTTACTGCATAGTTTTCACATGCATATGAGGCAATTGAAAATACCATGGTTTGGGTCAGGCACACCTTAGTCCTCAAACTGACGTCTTTGCTTTTGAACACTTTGAAGAGGTCTTGTGAGCAGATTTAGTGCTTGATGCACTATGTCGTTTGATTGCAATGGGTTTCTGGTGGATATGAATGATGGCGGCTCTCTGAGCTCTGTTGGTCCTACAGTGCAAGCAGATGGACCATAGGCTCTGCTTGTAGAGAGGTTTCCTGGATGCATTTTTCCTCTGAGGAGGGGACTTTACTCTGAGGCAACCAGCTGGACACCCAGACCCTTACAACCAGGGAGCGCAGCATCTCAGAGCCATCCAAATAGAGAAAATGAAGGATGAGCTTAGGTTGTTTTTCTGACTTGTTTTTGTTGCTGTGTGCTGTGGAGTCAGTTCCAACTCATAGCAACCCTATACAGGGTTTCCGAGGCTGTAAATCTGTACAGGAGCACAAAGCCTCATCGTTCTCCTGCGGAACGGCTGGTAGTTTCGAACTGCTGACTGAGATTAGTAGCCTGATTCGTAACCACTATGCTACCAGAGCTCTTTATTGCTTACTTAGCTTTCTTTAATTAAAAAAAAGAAATGGAGCCATAGCATCTTACATCTTTAAGACTTTTTTCCTTTTTTGCCTAAAGGCAGTTTAATAAGCTGAGGGGTGGAGGAGAGCACTAATGAATGAGGTGGTCTGAATACAAATGTCTTGACAGTGTCTGCATCTGGACGGAATGTTCTGGAAGGAAGTCATATATGTTTAATGATGTGTTTGTTAGTGTTCATGTTCTCTGTGATGATCTGGGAGCCATTTCTCTTAAAGCAAGCCTGGGGGTGGGGGTGGGGGGAGAACAAAACTCTGTTGGGTGGAGGGGACGAGAATGAGTTAACCCAAACCTCCACAGACACTCTGTAAATAGTGCTCTGATACACTTCAGGTGAAGTGACAGAGACTTGGGTGACCTGGCCTCTTATAAGCAATAGGTTGCACAACCCCGGAAGGATGATTTGGGATCTGGCCTGAGGGATTTCCTCTCATTCAGTATTTTTCATATATCTGACTACTTTAATGCTGCTCACAGTTTCCATCTGTAGGGTGGGTGACTGCTGGCTCAGTATATGGTCCTGACCCACAGGGACTCAATGACATTGGGACATTATCCCTTTAATCCAAACCTATTGGATATCTTCAGAAATATAAATGTCCTTTACATCCTAGAAAGGCCTTGTAAGAACAGCAGAAAATCTAAAGACTCACATTTGCTTGAAGCACCTTCTGGTCCATAGGGTCCCAAATTAGATTGTGGACCGTGATTTGGACACTCTGTCCACTACTGATGGAACCTGTCAGTAAAGTGACCTCTTATGAGATTGCTGCTTTAAGGGGCAGTAGGCTGAATAATGTCCATCCCTGAAATTGTCTAAATCATAATCTCTGGGGCCTATGGGTGTTTCCTTACACGCAAAAGGACTGTAGAAAAGATTCGGAAGGAATTATTCTAGATTATCCAGGTGGGTCAAATGTAATCACAAGGGTTTTATATAAGGGAAGCAGGAAGATCAAACAGAGTAAAAAAACAGTGGGACAATAGAGCAAAGATCGGTGTGATACAGCCATAAACCAAAGAATGTGGATAGGCATTCAAAGCTAGGAGACGCAAGAAATCATTCTCCCCTGGAGCCTCCAGAAGAAACTAGCCCTGTCAACACCTGGATTGTAGCTCCATAAAATTCATTTTAGACTTCTGACTTCTAGACTGTAAAAGAAAAACATTGGTACTTCCTATGGATTGCATTGTGTCTCTCCCAAAAAAGATATATTGAAATCCTAATCCCTGCTATCTGTGAATGTGACCTGGTTTAGAAATAGGGTCTTTTAAGATGGACTAGAGTGGACTCTAGTCCCATTCAGATGGTGTGTTATTAAAGAGGAGAACAGACCATCACATGGCCCTGCGATGATGGAGGCGGATATCATCAGCAAGGAACATGAAGGATTGCCAATAGCCACCAATAACTAGGAGGCATTCATAGAACAGATCTTCCCTCAGAATTTTCAGAAGGAAGAGACATGGTTGTTACCCTGATTTGAACTTCTACCCTCGAGAACGGTTGTTGTTATTGTTGTGTGCTGTTGAGTCAGTTCTGATGCATAACGACCCTATATAGGGTTTTTGAAGAACAGCTGGTGGGTTTGAACTGCTGACCTTGCAGTTAGCAGTCCAGTGTTTATCCTGTAGTGCCACACTATGACTCCTCCAGAACTGTAAGACAATAAATACATTTCTGTCCTCATAAGCCACCCACTTTGTGTTATTTTGTTATGGCAGCCCTCAGAAACTAAGCACTATGTTTACAGTCTACCATTCACGTGTCAGCATGTCGTACGTGTTGCTTATGTGTTGCTATAATACTGGAGGCTGTGTCATCAATATTTCAAATGCCATCAGGGTGTCCCACGGTGGACAGGTTTCAGTAGACCTTCCAGACTAGGATAATCTAAGAAGTAAGGCCTGGGAATCTACTGTTGGAAATTAACCAAAGAAAAACCTGGAAAATAACCAGGAAAAACTATCACAACACAGTGCAGGGCTGGGAGATGAGCACTCACAACAAGGGACTCAAAAGACCAATGATTGCTAAGATGACCAGGGCCAACCTTTAGGTTAGTAGTCATGCCTGAACCATCTGTGTCACTTACTATGTTGTTGTTGTTAATTACCATTGAGTTGGTTCTGACTCATAACGGCCCTAGTTTTCGATGAGAAGCTGGTGGATTTGAATCACCGACCTTACGGTTATCAATCCAGTGCTGATCCTACATTTCCATACCAGGACCGCACTTACTGAGTGAGGAAAATTTTAAAGTGATGACATGAAAGTTGTTTAAAGAAAGTTAATAGGAGAAATAGTGTGTTGGGTGGGGAGGAGGTGTATGGGAATTCTCTATACTGTGAGTACAATATTCATGTAAATCTAAAACTACTCTAAAAAATAAAGTCTATATAAAAGGGGAAAAGGAGGAAAGCATATGACTTCAGGAAGCCCTGATGGCTTTAAATCCTGCCTGTAGTCACTTCCCATGGGGAGGAATCAGCTGGGTGTTCTAGTTTCCAGAAGCTCAGCACAGCCCCAGAGTCAAGGGTGGTCTGCCTGTCCATGTTTATGACTCTGGCCCATTCTAGAGCTTTTTCTACTGATTCAGAGCAAAGCACACTTAGTTGTCCATGATTCATCAGGCCCTCTGCCAAAAAGCCAGCCCAAAAGACTGATAACCCACCCCAGACTGAAATAGAAACTCACTTTTTTCCCAATGTGTGACAAGACGGACAGTTATTTGATTATGAAGGAAGCTAACGTGACTCAACGACATGTAACAACAACAAACTCACTTTATTAGAGGTTGTTTTATTCTGGAATAGAATCCTCTCTTGTATTTTCCTTAGGACGGTCTTCCTTTTCATCTGTGTCATGGGTGTTTCTCAACTTCACCATGACTGACATTTTGAATGGGATCATTCTCTGTTTGGGAGTCTGCTGGGAAACAGTTTCTCCTGGTTGAGAACCAGTGGTCTAAACAGTAAAGAAAAATGATTCATGTCTCACTGGTGTGACTTAACTGTTGTTGTGCACGATTAAGTCAGTTTTGACTCCTAGCGACCATATATACAGTTTCCGAGGAGCAGTTGGTGGGTTTGAACTGCCAACCTTGTAATTAGCAGCCTATTGCTTATCCTACAGTGCCATATCAGGACTCCCCAAACTAAGACATATGGCTATTAAAATACAATGAATAAAATATTCTAGATAAATCTAGTAAATAATACTATATGAAGGGGGCTTCAAATAGTTTATGGAAAAATGGAATTAAAAGAGAGTAGAGTTTTTCCATGAACTCTTTGAAGCCCCTTCATAAAATATTTAATAGGGATTGCTTTTGGAATGAGACGTTGGTGGTTTAGTACTAGAGTTCTTACCTTCCATGAAAGACACCTCTGGTGTGATTCTCATCAGCCAATGTACCTCATGAGCAACCACCGATTGTTAGTGGAGGTTTGAATGTTGCTATGGTGCTGAACAGACTAAAACACACTTAGAAAGCCCTGGCCATCCACTTCTGAATCTACTTTCTGAATAGCAGTCCATCATGGGGATGACACAGGGCTGGACAGCAACGTGTCCTGCTGTGTTTAGGATCACCAAGAGTTGGGGATCTACTTGATATCAACTACCAATGTTTTTGGAATATTACAACAGGTCATGCACACAGCTTATAATTTTTGATGTGGAATTCTGAAATGTGTGAGGCACCATGAAGGAAAATACATATGGTATAAGAATCGATGCACTTGAGTTATGGATGTTGGAGAAGAATATTAAAAGTACCACGGACTGCTAGAAGAACAAACAAATCTGAGTTGGAAGAAGTACAGCCAGAATCCTTCTTAGAAGCCAGGATGGCCAGACTTCATCTCTCATACTTCGGACATATTATCAAGAGGGACCAGCCCCCGGAGAAGGATGTCATGCTTGGTAAAGTGGAGGGTCAATAAAAAAGAGGAAAACCCCCAAAGGAGATGGATTGGCACAATGGCAGCAGCAATGGGCTCAAGTACAAGGAGTGCGAGATTGTTGCAGGACCAGGCAGTGGGATCGCTACGAGTCAGAACCTACTTGATGGCATCTAACAACAACAATGAGAATTTGTCATGTCTGTGGTCCTGTCAGAGACTTTTTAAAAAAATGAGATACTCAACAGAACGTTATTCTTGCCACTGTATGTTTTTATTTAAAACTCAAACAGACTCCTGAGACCTGCAGGTAAGTGCATTTTTCTTGAAAGGGTGCACATTAATTCTTGCATCACAAGCAACGTTGCTTTGAAGTAGTTATCAGTAATTACCTAATAAAGAAAACCCTGTTTCAAAACTCAACTTTGCCTCACAATTAAAAACAAGACATCTATAGATTAGGGTTAACTTTATGGCTAAATGAGGGGCCATATGACTTTGAACACACCGTTACTGACCGTTGGTTGATTCTAAGGAGAACAAAGGGGCTGCATGTTAACTTAAGCACTGATTAAGGATCTCTGGTAGTGTAGTGGTTATGAATCGGGCTGCTAACCTCAAAGTCAGCAGTTCTAAACTACCAGCTGTTCTGTGGTAGAACAATGAGGCTTTCTGCTCCCATAAAGATTTACAGCCTTGGAAACCCTGTGCAGGGTTGCTATGAGTCGGAACCGACTCCATGGCACATGACCAACACCACCACAACAGCTTAAACCCAATCTCTGGAGCCATCAAGTTTCTACAGTTGACAATTGTTTGCCAAGATTGTCCACTGTACGACTGTCAAAAAAACCACCGGACTCAGTTGGAACTGGGCCAGTTTAACAATGAAGTAGGACTTGGGTCTTGCCACAAGCTAGATTTGAAGAACAAATACTTGGTTATTTTTGTAGTAGTGGTTTTGGTAGAATCAAAAACAAGTAGGGGAAAGCCTCAGGCCACAGATATTGCTCAAAGTTTGTCGCCAGAGAAAGTAAGACTTGTTATTGTACTAGTTTGTACATGGGAAAGATTTAGTCTAAAGGCTATTTTAAGCAACTTTACTGAGGAATGTGCCCAACCTTTTTAATCCTGTGAAAGAGTAGGTGATGGAAGGGGCAAGCACTTAGGCAAATACCATGTATTCAGATAATACTAAAGATGTAGGTGGTGGTGGTTGTGTGCCACTGAGTCAGTTCTGACTCATAGTGACCCTATATAGGGTTTTTGAGGCTGTAAATCTTTACAGGAGCAGAAAGCCTCATCTTTCTCTCATGGAGCAACTGGTAGATTTGAACTGCTGTCCGTGCAGTTAACATCCTAGCTATTAATCCACTACACTACAATGACTCCTTAAATTAGTAAATAACTCGTTGTCGTTTCTCTTTTGTCCTACAAGAATCTCTCGGGTATAAAGCCTACATTTTCAAAATAGAATTTATGAGCCTAACCATATTAACTCAACAGGGTGTCTAAATGCCAAAACAGTCTCTATGAGTCATTTCTTGGAGTCGGAGAGGAATTCATTTTAGACGAGAGTTTTCTCTTCTTTAAGATTTGTCTTAAGAAGTTCCAAAAGCAAACAGCAAAATAGCAAATGCCTAATGCCACAGATCTCACATCAGCCATTCAACATGGCGGCAGCCCTCTGCTAGGTTTATCCAACCGTATTTGCTCTGTGTTGGAACTATGAAAGTACAATGTTGAGCACAGCAGTAGGGAGTCGTGGAGAAGGGCAATGTGAGAAAGGCAACAAAAGGGTCTGGGGACTTTTTAAAAGCCAGGTTTTTTACTCCTAAAATAATTTCTAGTTGATTTTGCTTCCATTTCTAGTTGTCTGCCAAAGTATACCGCTGCCAGCACCCGTCACCATAGAGTTGATTTAGACTCATGGAGACCCCATATGTGAGCAACAGATCTGCTCCATAGGGTTTTCAAGGAGGTGACCTTTCTTCAAAAGCACTGTGGGTAAGTTTGAACCACCAATCTTGGTTAGTAGCTGAGCACTAAATAATTTCTACCACGCAAGGTCTCCTTGACCAAAGTCTAAAGCTATCTTAAATTTAGGGCTCTTGACAGATGCTGACAGATTTTTATCACTGTGAGAACTTTGGCTAACTGTTTGGTTGGGAGCTGAGCTTCCTGGTACCTACAGTTACCACCCGTTCTTACCTTCCCCAAGGTATGGGTGTGGACCCATTCTGTCCCTCAAAGACTCCTAAATACCATCTGGGGGTTCCCTACCCCTTTTTAAACAGCTTTATTGAGATATATTTTATTGTCCATTGGTTTACATAAGGCGATAGTGAACTCACACATACCAGTGATTATGAAGACACACGGGGCCAGGCATTGGAGTCCACTCAGTGGTAACCAACAACAACAAGGGCATGGAATTCACATGCCACACAAAATTGTCATTCAATTCACCCTCTGAAAGCCTCTAGTTTAATGTTTTTAGTTCTGTTTATGCTTTTTTTTAAATTAAATTTCACAGATATATCCACCATCACAGTTAATTTTATAACATTTTCATCACCCAAAAAAGAAACCTTGCATACTTTGGCAATACTCCCCTACTCTCCTACTAGTCCCTGCCCTAACCAAGTCATTCTGTCTCTATAGATTTGTCTATTGTGGACATTTCATATAAATGAGATCATAGACTATGGGACCTTTAATGACTGGCTTTTTTCACTTACCATGTTGACAATGTTTACCCAGATTATGGCATTAATAGGTTCTCCATTTCTCTTTGTTGTTTTTAAGGGCTGTCGAGTCAGTTCCAACCTGCAGCCACTCTGTATAGGGTTTCTGAGGAGCAGCTGTTGAGCTTGAACTGCTGACCTTGTAGTTTAAATGACTTTGTGGTCCAGCCCGTGAACTCACAGCATCACTCCAGGACTCCATTTCTCTTTTTGGCTGGATAATAGTCCACTGTATGGAACGCCCTTATTTTTAAAGCCTTTGCTGAATTTTCTCATGAGCTCATCTTTGCGTATATCCTATGCCTCAAAAATAAACCTGCTTGTCAAAAATAATCAAGCTCCATGACTATACAACCACAAATACTGCAGGGAATCAGGGAATCAGATTCTCCCGAGGTCCTCCAGAACCTAGTTTCTCTACTAATGTACTTTGGTGGTTTCTGTCTCTAGATCTGTGTTTGCCAAGTGTGCTCCTGGCAACATAAGTTCTCTTTTTTCCCATGATCAAATAAATTTGGAAAACACTAGGTTCCCCCATGATGTTGTTGTTAAGTGCCATTGAGTCAGTTCCGACTCATAGAAATGGTACCATGTATAGGGTTTCAGAGGAGCAGCTGGGGGATTTGAGCCACTGACCTTGTGGTTAGCAGTCCAGTACCACACCAGTAGTCTTCCTCAATGATAACTATGTATATTTATGACTGGATTTATCACATATAATTTTATCCAAAATTTAATGTACATTTGGGGCTGTCCAGGAGCCTGATAAGGTATGACGCATTTTCTAAATGTATTTAACCATTAAACTCTCTTATCAAGAGCATTTTCTTGGAACCAATATCCTCAGAACACACATAGGAAAACCCTAGTTTGGATAGCAATTTAATACAACGTTGAATGCTTAGTAGGTATTGTTGTTAAGTGTCATCAATTTGGTTCTAACTCATAGCTACCCTGTATAGGGTTTCTGAGGAGCGGCTGGCAAGTTTGAACTGCCTATCTTGAGGTTCAAACTGACTTTTTAGTCCATTAGCAGATTATGATTGGTGTGACAGGGACCAAATATTCAATACATTGAGAATCACAGTCTCCTTGCCCCACTTCTTTCTCCCTCTGCCTTTCCAATTCTGTGATGCCAGCTTGACCTTCATACCCCTGGGTATGGAAACTCTCAGGGGAGACAGAACAGGACAGGACCCAGCGCTCCTTCCATCCTCTGAAATGGAAAGGGTTATTGTGGTATACCAGGGACGAACTCCAACCAAGGGGTCTGATGAGCTTTTTGAAATCCATTGAGTGCATTTTGTTTCCTGCTGATCATTTCTGCCAGGAGCATCTCCACAGGTTACCTGGAGGCTTGCTTTGAAATCAATCTCTAAAGCACACCAGGATCATTTTTGCACCTTTTTATATTTTCTTACACAGGACTTACAAGCCAAGGATCTGATAAGCACAGTTGATGATTAAACTTAATGAGCGGGAGCTGCTGGGAGAGCTTTGATTTTTGCCTTGACAAAGGTTCTTTGAGCTTGAGTGTAAAACAAAACTCTCTTTTGTTTTTGGTTTGTTTGTTTGTCTTAGATTTTTCTGTTGGCAACTTTGATCTAAGTCCTGAATGTACTGAGGTCGCCTGGAAAGTTCTACAGGCTAGAGTTTCTGCCCTTGGCATTGACTCCAGAACTGTGAGGGGCCTCAATGAAACTATTGCCCTTGGCCATCTTGGGGCATGCCTGGGTGATGGCACCAGCCAAAGATGTTTTTGGAAATGATGTGTGTAGATTATAACTTTCAGTATTAAATTTCTAAAACTGGAGGAATCCGAGATTATGGTCTTCTGTCATCCTTTATGTCTGGAACTGGACTCACACTGTTTGTTTACTTTTCAGTCAAGCAGTAGATAGGTACATAGGAGGGACAACAGTACTAGTGAGGTATGCACACCATAGAATGTTCAACCATTTGAGATTGAAAGGGCAGCATTTGTTGTTGTTAGGTGTCATCAAGTCAGTGCCGACTCATAGAGACCCTGTGCACAACAGAATAAAACACTGCCCTATCCTGGGCCAATCTCACAATTGTTGCCACACTTGAGCCCATTGATGCTGCCACTTTGCCAATCCATCTTGCTGGGGGTCTTCCTCTTTTTCTCTGAGCCTCCACCTTACCAAACATGATATTCTCCTCTAGCAACTGGTCCCTCCTGACAATATGTCCAAAGTATGAGAGATGAAGTTTGGCCATCCTGGCCTCCAAGGAGCACTCTGGCTGCACTTCTTCTAACACAGATCTGTTGGTTCTTTTGGCAGCCTGTGACACTTAATATTCTCTCTCAACACCATAACTCAAAAGCATCAGTTCTTCTATGGTCTTCCTTATTCACTGTCTAGCTTGTGCATGAATATGCAATTATTGAAAACACCATGGCTTGGGTCAGGCATACCTTAGTCCTCAAGCTGACATCTTTGCTCTTCAATACTTTAAAAGGTCTTGTGCAGAAGATTTGCCTAATGCAATACGTTGTCTGATTTCTTGACTACTGCTTCTGTGAGTGTTGACAGTTGATCCAAGAAGAATGAAGGGCTTGACAACTTCAATTTTTTCTCCACTGATAAAAAAGTTGCTTATTGCCCGAGTGGTGTGTATTTTTGTTTTCTTTGCATCGAGATGTTGTCCATACCAAAGACTGTCCTCTTTGATCTTCATCACCAAGTATTTTAAGTTCTCTTCACTTTATGGAAGCAAGGTTGTATCATCTTCATATTGCAGGTTCTTCATGAGTCTTCTACCAATCCTGATGCCACATTTTCCTTCATATAACCCAGCTTCTCAGATTATTTGCTTAACATATACTACAAAGGACAAAATTCAGAAGGGCTGGGAACGAAGGTGGAATGGAAAGAATAATCACAGGGATTGAGCAGGATAACTAATGTTACATGGAGGGGACTGCAATCTTTGAAGCAAAGAATATGATTTGTTAAGTACAAAACTGATGATCTGCTCTATAAACCTTCACTCAGTTCATAATGAATATTAAATTTCTTATTTTTAAAATTAGAAGAGGTTTTTAAAAGGGGGAAACAGAGATGATTAGAGGGAGGAACAGAGAGAGATTAGAGAGAGGTGCAGGAAGGGAAGAAGAATATTGCAAAGAAGGTGCCAGTTGTATCATCTTAGAACTGCCAGCATTGCCTTTTGATTTTGGTTGGGCTTCGAGGCCCTAGGCAAGGTGGGCATGTTTATGTTCCTATCAAACAGCCTGTGTTTACATTTTAGGTGTGCCACAGGTGCTGTCTTCTCATATTATTTATTCATGTGTTTGCTTGCCTGGAAGTTACCTGGTGCTGGACTAGGTGAGGTGGGCAGCAGTTCAGGGATTCCTGGAAGCTTCTTAAGATATACTTCCTTTCTTCTTACCTTCCCTCATTTAAAAAAAAAAAAAAAAGATAAAGAGTCATAGTCTTGCTCCCTTCATTCTCCTCTTTTTCCATTCTTCTTTTCCTTCCTTCCTGACTCCCTATCTCTGTCTCCCCTTCTCTCTC
Source organism: Chrysochloris asiatica (assembly GCF_000296735.1). Taxonomy (NCBI): domain Eukaryota; kingdom Metazoa; phylum Chordata; class Mammalia; order Afrosoricida; family Chrysochloridae; genus Chrysochloris; species Chrysochloris asiatica. The sequence goes on along the minus strand of NW_006408567.1, from coordinate 19,888,381 downwards.
CTGTCCGTCCTCTCTTCTTCCTTCCTTTCACCTTGTCCTCTCCTCTTCCTTCTCTCTTTCCTCCCTAAAATTATTTTTAAATAATAAAAATATCTAAAAAACAAACATGTAAATTTCAATGACTTAAAAACATCCAATATGTTTAACTCCAGTACACATCATTTGGTTTCTCAAAGGTACATAAAATTTATTCTAGGGGAAAATTTTCTGGGCAAAGAGAAGTACCTACTATGGATTGGTATTTTGCATACATATCAGTTAATCTTTACAACGGAGGGAGGTAACTTTACAAACATCTATTTGTTGTTGTTAAATGAGGTCCAGTCAGTTCCCACCCATAGCAACCCTGTATATGGTTTGTGAAGAATGGCTGGTGAGCTTGAACTGCTGACCTTGCAGTTCAAACTGGCTTTACAGACCAGCGTATTAACCCACAGTGCCACACCAGGACTCCAACTAAAGAGGGGGAAATCAAGTCATTCAGCAAGTACATAGCAGAGGCCGAATTCAAACTCATGAGTTGTTGATACTATAACCAGATGCCTAAGACATTACCCAGCACACACTTGTTAACACAAACGGTAATTAACCTGGTGGCACAGAATATATGTTTTCAATGCACCAATAAAGAGTTCTCCAAAGTCTATGCTGTTTTGATCTAAATATAATTCACTTAGTATAGTCCTGTAGGATAAGCACTGGACCGCAAGGTCCATTTGAACCACAAGATCAGTGGTTCAAATTCACCAGCAGCTCCTCAGAAACTTTATACAGGGTCACTATGAGTCAGGATTGAATGGATGGTACTTAACAACAACAATAACAATCGGACTATGCCCTTGAAAATGATATGACTTAGATAAGTTCATGCTAGCATTTATTGCAAATGTCAATACCAAAATCAATCAATCAATAAAAATAACTCACTGTCCTCAACTTGATTCCAATTCATAGCAACTTTCCAGGACAGAGTAGAACTTCCCCATAGGGTTTCCGAGGCTGTAAATCTTTACAGAAGTATACTACCTCGTCTTTCTCCTGCAGAGTGGCTGGTGCGTTCAAACCTCTGACTTTGCATTTAGCCCAATGCTAAGCAGCATTTTAAAAATGGTTTTAGTTTCAATCTCAATTAAAGAAAACAGATAGGATTTCCAATGAAGGACTCAGGATGAAGTTCTGAAGTGGGGCTATAGTTGTGTCTAGTTTCTTATGTTTCTGTTTTTGGATTTCTGTATCTTTTCTTTAACACCTAAGAAAGGAAAAAATTAATGAATTTCTCCATATATTATGTGCTGAAATAATCATAAGACTTAAGACAACCAGCATCCAACAACAAACTATGAATATAGAAGTCAGTCCATTTTATTTTGCCCTTGGCCTTGGGTTAGAAAGTTCTTCTTTTCTTTCTTTTTAAGTTTTTAGATCATTTTATATTTTAGAGCAGATAGAGGCTTATGGAAAAATTATGCAGAAAGTACAGAGGTTCCACATACCTCATCTGCCTTCTGCACACATTTTCTTCTATTATAAACTGTTTGTATTTTTGTGGAACATTGGTTATAATTGATGAGCCACTATTGATAGATTAGCACTGGATCACAAGGTTGGTTTGACCTGCAAGATAAGCTGTTCAAACAAACGCACTAGTCACGCCTGGAAACCCTATAGAGTGTTGCTATGGGTCGGAACTGACTTGACGGCACTTAACAATAAAAACAATTGATACATTACTATTAACTGCAATCCAGAGTTTGCATTGAGGTTCACCATTTGTATTGTATAGTCCGGTGAGTTCTTTTTTGTTGTTGTTGTTGTTGTTGTTTTTAAAGATTAAGTATTTTATCACAAATCACAACTGTCTAGCCACAATGTTTACGTATTTATAATAAAAAGAACAAACTGTGTCCCATATCTGATGAAGGACTTCAATAGAATTTTAAGTTACTACTTAGCGTAGTGGTTACGAATCGGGCTGTGAACCACAAGGTCAGCAG
>NW_006408567.1:19862769-19884272 GCF_000296735.1 Chrysochloris asiatica | reverse complement strand
GATCCGCCATCTTGTTTGTTCTCCCAGTCCGGTGAGTTTTGACAAGTGTCTAATGCCATGTGTCCACCATCATCGTACCGTACTGAATAGTTTCACTGGCTTAAAAATGCCCTGTGATCCTCATGCTCAACTCATCTCTCCCCCTGAGCCATTGGCAACCGCAAAATTTTCACTGTCTATAGTTTTGCCTTTTCCAAACTTTCATATAACTGGAATTCTACAATCTGTGCCTTTTTCAGACTGACTTTTTTCACTTAATAGTAAGCCCTCAAGTGTTTGTCTTTTCATGACTTGATTGCTCCTTTGTCTTTAGCGCTGGGTGATACTCCATTGTATGGGTGCAGAGTTTCTTTATTCAGTCATCTATTCAAGGCCAGCTGGGGTACTTCCCATTTTTTAGCATTAGGACTAAAACTGGTATCAACACTCATGCATAAGTTTTTGTGTGGTCATATGTTTTACAGTTCCTCTTTTAAACTTCCTCTGGGGAGTAGGGAGTCATGGGGTCATAGAAAGTAGCCCCTATTCAGTAATGCTTTTTTTCCACGAACCATGCAATGAACTATGCAAGTTTGTTTCCATCTCAGAGGCCAAACCTTTTGAGCTAAGTCATGTTGTACATGACTCCTTCTGAGAGAGAAGAAATGACTGCTTATGTGAACGGGAGTGGATGAGGGCACAGACGGGCTTTAAAAAAACAGTTCAGGAGGAGCCTTCCAGAAAAAGGGTATGGAAATACAGATGTTTCATTTGAGAACAATTCTCTCTTTTATCTCCATAGCATAATTTATTGTTGTTAAGTCACAATGGTGTGAGTACTTTCTTTGTGACATAGAAAGACTCATCAACACGATGCATTAGAAAGATCCTGCGTGAGCATGAGGTATGTTGATATCATTAAAAACAAAACAAAACAAGAATGACTACTATAAACAAAAACTAATGAATAATCTAAGCCCACGAGGCTTTCAGTCGCTATAAGACTTTTTCAATAAAGAAAATGAAAATCCTCACAACTAGACCAATAAACAGCATCATAACAAAAGAAGAAGGAATTGATGTTGTCAATGATTATATTCTACTGGGATCAATAAACAACTTCCATGGGTGCAGGAGTCAAGATATCTAATGACATATTGCTTTGGTTGAATCTACTGAAAAAGAGTTCTTTCGAGGTTTAAAAGCAAAGATATCACTTTGATGATTGAAGTGCACCTGACCCAAGCAATGATCTTTTCAACTTCCTCATATGCATGGGAAAGGGTTTGAACTGTGCTGTTGGTGAAGAATATTGAATATTCTGTGAATTGACAGAAAGAGGAACAAATCAGTCTTAGAAGAAATACAACTAGAATGTTTCTTACAAGCAAAGATGGTGGACCTTGGGCTCACTGACTTTGGACATATGAGGAAAGATGAAGCACTAGAAAAGGACATTGTGGTTGGTAAAGCAGAGGGTCAACAAAAATGAAGGCACCACGTCTATGAGATGGGTTGACACAATAGTCACAACATTGTACTCAAAACATACCCATAATTATGAAGATGGCACAGGACCGGGCAATGTTTCATCCTGTTATACATAAGGTGGTCAAACTGACAGCACTTAGCAATAACAAACACATGCCTCTCTGAGACCCAGCTTTGCCCTTCCAGGGAAAGTCTGGCAGAGGAGGCCTGCTGTGCTGGCCTTGACACTGGAACTTTTCCCCACGTTCTCCTCATAGCTGCCTACAGGTCTCAGAAGCTCTGCCCATTCTGCTTAGCTCATGCAGAGGCAAGCAAGAGGCCAGCAAGCCATGCTTACATGACCTCTCACCAGGCATCACATCGCCCTCCTTCCTTAACCCTTCAGCACCTGGACAGCTGGTCCTTTACTTGTGATCTAATCTGACCTCTATCCCTGAGAGACAATAGGGTTTGTTGTCTACTGAATAGGTACAATCACACCATCTTGGATATGCACTGAGCCCTGACATCCCATCCACTGCTCCTTCTTCATCTGTCACATGGGGAGAAAGAAGCTTCCCCACTTACCTTCCGAGAAGTGAAGTGGTTTAATTAGTTCATGTTTGTCAAGTTCTTTGAAGATATAAAGTGCTCTATAAAAGCTGGTTCTCATTAAACTGATAACGACAATACCTCATGTTCTGGTCTTTCTGAGATAGAGTGTGGGCTTTCATGTTTTCCCTTCACATCTTTTCTGTGGAAGCCTAATAGCCCTGAGTCAGTTAATAGCAACTCTGATTCCTGTGGGTTGAAATGAGATCACAGTGTGTGTTTGTGTGTGTGCACACCTGGGGCTGTAATACAATGGCTGTGGTCCTCCTGGGGGAGGAAATCAATAATTTGTAAGCGAGGGGACAAAGTTCTCTCTGTAGGTGAGTAGGTGATGCGGCTCATCTGGCAGCCCTGAACTTTTGTTCTGAGAACAACACCTACGCTCTGAGGCAGGCTGCCAGGAGCTGTGCCCACCCACCCAGGGATCAGTCAAACCAAGATGACAGGAATTCACTTCCAACTGACAGAGGGATTTTTAAATTGCACTTTTGGAAATAGCCTAAAATTTCTGCTTCTCTCCTTCATTGTCATTTCTGCAAACATTTATCAGAGTCCCCTCACACCCCACAAAGAGGGTCAGATTAGAAATGGGGCATGCTGTTCTGTTGCCTTCTCATCTTGCTTAGCACATGGGTGGTTTGACCTCCCACAGTGGTGGTTCCCTACTATCTGAATAATATTCTGTAATACCTGCAGCTTGGATTCTGATAAGAGAAACCCTGGTGTGATGAAGCCTTGTGTCACTCTGTATAGTAGGGATCCAAGGGCGGAAGGCAGCAGGTTGCTAGAGAGCAAGACCTTGTTGCTCTTCACACACAGCACTGGTTTCAAAGAGCCGCAGTAGTCTCTTGCACTTCCTTCTTGGGCTCAGCGGTCAATGACTGTCTCATTCCCCAGGGCCCATAAAAAATGAAGACGTGTTTCAAAACTGCAGGTGGAAAAGGAAAAAAAAACCCCCAAAAAACTCAAGGTGGAAGTGAAGCAAGAAAGGGCCACGCAAGTGGGAGTAGGAGTGTCCAGAAAGGTAGCTGAAGAAGTGGTTGTGTGAAGTTCTCAAGGACACTGCAGAAGGCCTTCACCCTCTGTAAGGCTTAACTAGAAGAGAGCACTGGTGAACACTTCCTGCCTTCTTTCTTCATTATCCACAACTGGAAGATCCATTTTGACTTCTTTTTTTTAAAGATATAACTCACATACCTACATTCCAGCCCTTAAACTATATGATTCAGTGGGTTTTAGTACATTCACAGTGACTATGGACTTCACTTCATCTCATGGTGACCGCATGTGTCGGAATAGAATTGTGCTCCAAAGGGATTTGAATGACTGATTTTTCAGATCACCAGGGCTTTCTTCTGAGGCACCTCTGGAGGATTTGAACCGTCAGCCTTTGGATTAGCAGTCAAGCACATGAACGATTTGTGCTACCCAGGGACGTGCAAGCATCCACACTATCTCATTCCAAAACATTACCATAACCCTAAAAGGGAACTCTGCACCATTAGCAGCCATTGCCTGTTTCCCCCAACCACTAACCCCAGGCACCCACCCATTTACTATGTCTACAGGTTTGCCTATTGTTAGGGTTATTGTTGCTGTTGTGAAGTGCTGTCAAGTCGGTTCCGACCCATAGCAACCCTGTATAGGCTTTCCAAGGAGCAGCTGGTGAGCTTGAACCATTGACCTTGCAGTTCAAATGACTTTGCAGTCTGGCGCATTAATCCACTGGCTACTATAACAAAAATACCACAACTGAGTGAGTTTAATAGACAGAGATGTACTTCCTCACAATTCAGGAGACTAGAAGTCTGAATTCAGGATGCTGACTCTGGGGAAAGGTTTCTGTACACTTTGAAGAAAAATCCTGGTCTCAGCTTTTCGAGCATTCTTTTCAACTTTCTTTGGAGAGCTCCATGTGGCATCTATCTTTTCTTCATTTATGCTTGCTTGCTTCTGTGCCTAGTCTAATCTTTTATGACTCAGAAGTAATTAGGTTTAAGACACACCCTACACTGATAATGGTCTTTTATAACATAACAAAGAAAACTTTATTCTCCAAAACGATTAACACCACGTATTTTGAGGGACACAATTCAATCTATAACATGTCTTCAGGACAATCTGTATGCTGAACAATATTCATTGTCTTTTGTGACAGGCTTATTTCACTGATTGGTTTGAACCACAAGGTCGGTGGTTCAAACTCATCAGCCTCCCCTTGGAAGTCCTATACAGAGTCGATATGAGTTGGAACTGACTCGACAACGACGGCACTTAACAACAGCAACAAAAATGGTTCCAAAGTTCATGACATGGTAGTGTTTTTTTTGTTTTTTTTTAAGTTTTTTATTGCAAATTGAGTGATAGATTACAGGGCAAAACATTCGCTTTACACTCATCCTATCATATTTTGTTTCATTGCAATGATTATAATCCCCTCCGTGCATCATCATTCAACAGTATTTGCTTCTATTCCCTCAATTTTTTGGATGTACACCAAAACACTCAGGAATATGCAATCATTCAAACACCCAAAGGGCATACCCTGCAAGCCTGCCTCCCAGCCACCAGCCCACAGCCCTTCTCCCTCCGTGAGTCTAGAGACCCCAGCCACTTCATCTTTCCACATCATCATCTCTGCCTCCATCTCTGGTGTCATTGCTGGGTTCCCACACTCCGCTCCTGCCCTTCTTTCTCCCTTTATGGTCCCAGTGTACTCCGCTCCTGAACTGTGAGATCAACCACTCCCTTTTTTTTGCTACTGCTGTTTTTGTTGTTGTTAAGTGCCATCGAGTTGGTTCCGACCCATAGCGACCCTGTATAGGGTTTCCAAGGAGCAGCTGGTGAGCTTTTGCTATAGTACTTGCTTCTTTTTTAAGGCTGAATGAGATTCCACTGAGTGGGCAGACCACATTTGTTTATCCACTTGCCAGTTGATGGACCACAGTGGCTTTTAAGTGTCTTTCACCTAGCCTCCCTTCTACAATACAGGGTCTCTTGTTATCCAAGGCTGGCATCTTCTAGTGGGCTTGGTGCTATATGGCAATTGTTTCTTTGCATAGCAAGCGCCCTGAGAACAGAGTCCTGGTGTGGCACTGTGGGTTAATGCGCCAGATTGCAAAGCTATTTGAACTGCAAGATCAGCAGATCAAGCTCACCAGCTTCTCCTCGGAAAATCTATACAGGGTTGCTATGGGTCGGAACCGACTCGACAGTACTTAACAACAACAATAACATAGCGCCCTGGGTACAGGAATCTCTGCGAGGGCTCTCCCACAGACTAGGTAAGGATACATCCTTTCAGCCAACTCTTAACCTCACCTGGCTTCAGTTTCTTCATCTGCAAAATGAAGGGCTTGAATAGATGGCATCTCAAGTCTCTTACAATGGCACTTTAGATCTTTCAGCAAAGCAATTAGCAAGCAGTCTGTAATTATTCCCTTTTAAAAAAGCTAAATCAAAGCCAGCCAAGGACTAACCTGGTTAAGTCAAGCCATAACTAAAGACTGCTTTTTGAACAATTGTCTGGACCAGTCCACAGGAAGCATTTGCTACAGGTTTCTAAGTGACAGAACACTGTATGGACAGCAGAGGTACTGAATGGCAGGGAAGGAATGATGGACCAGATTAGAAAGAAGAAATACGAGGAGGCTTCGAAATTTTCATTTCATATTTTAATTCTATTTTTCCATGGACTTTTAGGAGGCCCCTTATATAACAGAAAAAAAAAATGTAAATTACATTAGGTTCCAAAATCCAATGAATAGCTTGGGGACACATAGGTCCCAGGGTGAGGTAAATGGTTTGCACTGAACTACTAACTGAAACCACTAACCATCTGTCAGTCTGTCCTACTGTGTGTGTGTTGCTGTGATGCTGGAAGCTATGCCACCAGGATTTCAAACACCAGCAGGGTCACCCACAGCAAATAGGTTTCATTACTATCATACACAAGTAAAATTTTACTAAAGATAATCTAAAAATAGTTGCCTCAGTGCAACAACAGAGAATTGCCAGAAATTAACATTGGAGTCAGAAGATGAGATGGACCAAAAGATATCAGTGCTGATATCAGATGATCTTGACTGAAAACAGAGAATACAAGAAAGATCTTAACCTGGGTTTCATTGACTATGCAAAGGTATTCGACTATGTAGATCATAAATTATAGCAAAGAATGGGAATCTCAGAACACATCATTGTGCTCATGTAGACCCTATAAATAGAACAAGAAGCTGTTGTTCGAATAGAACAAAGGGATATTGAAAGATTTAAAATCAGGAAAGGTATGTGGCAAGGTTGTATCCTTTCGCCATATTTATTCAATCTGTATGCTGAACAAATAATCTGAGAAACTGAATTATATAAAAATGTGGCATTAGGATTGGAGGAAGGCTCATTAACTTAGGCAGATGGCACAACCTTGCTTGCTGAAAGCAAAGAGGACTTGAAGCAATTACTGATGAAAGTGTAAGACTACAGTTTTCAGTATGGATTACAATTCAATGTAAAGAAAACAAAAATCCTCAAAATGTGACCAATAGACATCATGATAAATGGCGAAAAGACTAAAGTTGTCAAGGATTTCATTTTGCTTGGCTCCATAATCAACATTCACAGAAGCAGCAAGATGTATTGCATTGAGCACATCTGCTACAAAAGACCTCTTTAAAGAGCAAAAATACTAGTTTGAGAACTAGCGTGGGCCTGACCCAAATCTTGGTATTTTCTACCGCGTTTTATGCATGTGAAAGGTGGACAATGAATACGGAAGACCAGAGAAGAATTGATGCATTTGAATTGTGGCATTGGTAATGAATACTGGAAGTACCACGAGGCTGCGAGATTAACAAGCAAATCTGTCTTTGAAGAACAACTAGAATGCTTCTTGGATGCAAGGGCGGCAAGACTTCATCTTATGTATTTTCCACAGTCCCCAGAAAGGATCATGCTTGGTAAAGTAGAGAGACAGCAAAATTGAGGAAAGCTGACCCGCCCAACGCCCCCCCCCACCCCCCACCCAACAAGATGGACTGACACAGTGGCTGTAACAACGGGCTCAAAATGAACAATTGTGAGGATGGCACAGAAAGACAGTGTAGAGTTCCTATGAATTGAAACTGACTCGACAGCACCTAACAACTGAATGCTTGGCAGTTCAAACCCACCTACAGGAGGAAAGACCTGTCCATCTGCGTCCATAAAGATTACAAACAAGGAAGCCTCATCAGTTGGAATCAACATGAAGACAACAGTGTTTGGGTTTGTTTGCTTGTTTTTGTGGCAGTGGAGATATGGCCCAACTGTGCATGTTAATAAAAGGCTTAGGGTTTGTTTGTTACTTTTATTGTGAATTAATCAGTTTTCCATTCAACAATTCATACGTGTTTCATGTCATTGATTGGACTCTCCACAATGTAACGTCACTTATCCTATTACCTCCTTGCTTTGCCTGTTCCCATTTCTCCTTCTTTCCTAACCCTTCTGAATGTTGTCATTAGGTAAATGCTGCCCTTTGGATCTCAAATGGTTGGTTGTTCTAAGGAGTGTGTACCTCTCTAGTATTATGGTTCTCCTTATAAATCAGTCTATTGTTTGGTTAAAATTCAAGGCTCAGGGTTTTGTACACTCTAAAATTCACGAGTCTTTGTTGGGATGAGTTGCTCAAATGGTCCATATAGTTTTAAATTGTGTTAATGAGAGTATTTGCTGTTGTTGTTAAGTGCCGTTGAGTCAGTTCCTACCCGTAGCGACACTGTACAGGGTTTCCGAGGGTGTACATCTTTATGGGAGTAGAAATCCTCATCTTTCTCCCGCGGAGTGGCTGGTAGTTTCGAACCGCTGACCTTAAGGTTCGCAGTCCGATTCATAACCAATACGCTACCAAAGCTCCTTTAATGAGAGTATAGTTGCTGAAAAAAAGTAGGTGAAATTCTGAGAGGGAAATTGAACAACAAGAACAAGGTTGAAGGAGAATAGACAGGAAAGTTAAATGTCCAAACCGTCATGAATTAAGAAGTACCAACATTTTTGATATGCAGATGATACAACCTTGATCGCTGAAAGTGAAGAGGACTTGAAACATTTACTGATAAAGATCAAAGAGAACAGCCTTCAGTATGGATTGCATCTCAATGTCAGGAAAACAAAAATCCTCACCACTGGACCAATAAACAACATTCTTATCAATGGAGAAAAGATTGAAGTTGTCAAGGACTTCATTCTTCTTGGATCAACTGTCAACACTCGCGGAAGTAGCAGTCAAGAGATCAGACGACGTATTACATTGGGCAAATCTGCTGCACAAGAACTTTTTAAAGTGTTGAAGAGCAGAGATGTCAGCTTGAGGACTACGGTGCGCCTGACCCAAGCCATGGTATTTTCAATAGCCTCATATGGATGCGAAAACTGGACAGTGAATAAGGAAGATAGTAGAAGAATTGATGCCTTTGAGTTGTGGTGTTGGAGGCGAATACTGAAAGTGCCATGGACTGCCAAAAGAACCAATAGATCTGTTTTGGAAGAAGTGCAGCCAGAGTGCTCCTTGGAGGCCAAGATGGCTAAGCTTCGTCTCTCATACTTTGGACATATTGTCCAGAGGGAACAGTTGCTGGAGAAGGATGCCATGCTGGGTAAGGTGGAGGGTCAGAGAAAAAGAGGAAGACCCCTAACGAGATGGATTGGCCAGGTGGCATCATTGATGGACTCAAGTGTGGCAGTGATAGTGAGGTTGGCCCAGGATCGGACATTGTTTCGTTCTGCTGTGCATGGGGTCACTATGAGTTGGTTCTGACTCGATGGCACCTGACAACAACAACAAAGTTTTTGTTACAGGAAGTGTTAGCTGCATCTCTATCCTACATGAGAGGGTTGCCTTCTACTGATTAATAATAGTCAGGTGAGGCAGGGTTTCCAGAGGAGCAAAGGTTTATTATAGGAAAAATTCTTGCAAGTGGAGATGAGGAGGGCTTAACTCAGCACTTAACCCACATCTCTCCGAACAAAGGCTGTGCTGGAGTTTAAAATAGTTTTGGGGAAAAGACATCACATTTATTCATAGGGATGGACAGGGATTGCTGGGAAATGGCCCATGTAAAAGGGACCGTACTAGGGTGTATGCCCAGCATAGCTTCACGACAGATTCCACCACAAAAGTCTCTGTAAGAGCAGACAAAACTTATTCTGAGATATCACGCATATGTCATCCTTCAGCACTTTGTTTCCTCTGCCCACAAGGAAAGGCCATTCTTCAAGGTGGGTGAAACCAGTTAGCCTGCACAAGGAAGGAAAATACAGAGATCTTATGGGTGCTTTTTTTGCACTAAACAGACTAAAATGGACAAGGTCTTGGGATTAATTCTGTCATCCTCTAAGAGAGCCCCTAGGCTCCCTGTCTCAGGGAAACTAGCAGATGCTGGGGTTTGGGCCACATGAAGGCCTCATCTCAGGGGGCTTATCTGGGGACAGGGAGTGAGCTATGGGCCTACAGTTCTTAGAAATCATCCATCGCTGAGAATCTACTCAACAAACATTTACTAAACGCCTACCGTATGGTTAAATCCCAGGCATTGTGCCAAAAATTAGAAGTACCATAGAGAAGCAAAGAGACCTCTTGTCCTTGAGATAAAGACTTTAGTTTCCTAGTAACTCTTTCCAAGGGACCTCCTAGGCTCCCCGCCTTACTTTTAGTCTGCAGGGCAGAAGATTTAGGAGGGTCATTCACATACGTGAAGGATGGTCTCCTGAGAAAGAGGTGTCACTTCTACCATGTGGATCTGGAAGTTGGCTGGAGTCATAAGGTAGTGGATTGTTACCCCAAACAAAGAAGCATGTGTAGCAGCAAAAGTCATTGGAATTAGGCTAATGGGGAAATTTGTTAACGGTGATGGTTGAACATCATGATGATCATATTTAATGTCATTGAACTGTTCATGTGAAGATTGTTGAAATGGCAAATATTTTGTTAACTTATTTATTTATTACATTTCAAAAAAGAAAGAAAGAAAAAATCCATGGGAAAATGGAGAGATGTCCTGGAGAGGTACAGAGAGGTGGCCACCCACTTTTAGGAGCAGTGGCCTGGGAGACCAAGTCAAGATCTATGTGATCCCTTCCATCTGTGAGATTTAAAGAACCAGTTTAGACATGGGGAGGGGAGGAGGTGTGACAGACAGATCACAGAGGAGTCCTGTAGTTGGAGTTGCCTTCCCTAGGTCTCCTGGTCAAAGAAAAGCCAGGGACAGTCAGGGACAGGAAGTTGAGACTTCACATGCAAATCAATTGTTCTTACCTGAAACTCCCAGAGGTAAATTACTCTATGAAGTAATCATGGATTAAGCTGAAGCAATCGGCTATCTCTAAATCCACATAAACCCTCGTTTGAATCAGATAGAGTGATTCATAGCAATTTGAAGTCACTTTGAAAGCTGGTTTCTTACCAAAACACTAGCCTGGTGCTCTTGATGAGGGATCAGGAGAGCGGGCTGGGCTCTGCCTGGAATCTGAGAGGCTGATAGACAGGGTCACTTTTTGCACCCTAAGAATTTTAAAAGGCAGGAAGAAAGACTGAAGACTGTTTTCTAGTGTCAGATCTGAAAACCATCTCATTTAGCAGAATTGATAATTTCTCAGTCAAAGTTGCCTTGGGTGTCCTTACACAAATCAAGCGTGTGGTTGGGGTTGAAACTGTCTTGCTCAGAACTACAATGATGCTCTTAGTATCAGTGACCACTGCTATGGACCTTCATGGTGGTCAAATAGTACTCCAAGACCAAGAGTTGGCTCTATAGAGGCCAGTGTTCAAAGGGAATGAGTCTTGAGTCAGAAGTTATTTGATGACTGAAGCCACACATGAGCCAAGGAAAGATGACACAGAACTCCAAGCTCCTCCCTGACATGCCTGATGCAAATAACTGAAGTCCTGAGCCAGGCCTGAGTCAGAGGAGTGAGCACTTGCTTTAGAAGGATCCATAGATAAGATTCACCCTTGTCCCTTCTGTAAGGCCAATGGCCTCCCAGTCTTTGATGCAAGAGCTATAGAGGGCAGCTGGAGCTCAGCCATTTGGAGATCACGGAGCATACATTCCAAAGTGCTTAATGAAAAAGGGCAAACTTAAAAAGGAAAGAAATCCATTAAGAACTGTCTACATGGGATCAAATTGACAACAGCAACTTGAAAGAGTAAATGAGAACCAAATTTAATGCTAATGAAGGAGAAACAACTCAGAAAAGGACAGCGAGAGTAAGCACACAACTCAAAGAATGTAATCAATGTCACTGAATTGTGCATAGAGAAACTGTGGAATTGGTTATATGTTTGGCTGTGTAGATTCTCAACAACAACAAAGTAAATAAAATTTAAAGAACGAGGCAAACAAAAGAAATGCCCATGTGACATGAACAAATAAATGCACACTCAGGTTCACTGCAGCATTATTTACATACCAAAAAGATGGAAGCAACCTAAGTCCATTATTGGATGAATGGATAAACCAACTACGGTACATACACTCACTGGAATACTATGTAATGCTAAAGAATAATGAAGAATCTGTGAAACACCTCACAACATGGATGAACCTGGAGGACATTATGTTGAATGAGATAAGTTGATCACAAAAGGATAAATATTGTACGAGGCCACTATTATCAAAAGTCAAGCAAAGATTTTTACCTAGAAATTTTATTGGATGGGTTACCAGGAATGTAGACACAGAGTAACATAGATGAAGGGAAATGCAATATATAGTAAGAGAAAGGGAAACATACAATGACCAGTGGCAAAGGAAATCACTGGGATTTGAAAACAATATCTACAAGTGAATATATGCAAGTTGAACAGATGTGGGTTGGTGAATTGGAGTACACCATGAGTATATATAAAAATCAGCAGTTCAAAACTACCAGCTATTCTGTGGGAGAAAGACGAGGCTTTCGGCTTCCGTAAAGATTTACAGATTCAGAAACCCTATGCAGGGTCGCTATGAGTTGGAATCAACTTCACGGCACATAACCACCACCACCACCATGAGTATATATAGATTTGGCAGAGAACATTTCTGCATGAGTATTTGTATGTGCAGTAAATATATCCAAGGATATTATGAAGTAAACAGGAAGCAAAGTTCTAAAAACTTTGTAACTAAAACCAAACACCTTGATACAATGACTCACTGGGCTTGGAAACTTAGGATCAGACCACAGTCTCAGGGGACAACTAGGTCTATTAGGGTAACATAGTTCATATCTATTAGGATAACATAGTTCATGTTCTACATCCTGCCTCAGTAATTAGTGACTGGGGTCTTAAAAGTTTGAAAGCCATCATCTAAGAGTCTCTCTTCTCCTGGAGTAAAGAATAGCAAAGAAAATTTTTTTTAAAAACTCAAGAAAACAATCCGTCCAAAGGACCAAAGACTACGTGAACCATAGCATCGTCAACCAGAGGGGAGAAGAACTAGATGGTTCCCCGCTACCACTACTAACTGTTCTTTACAGGATCACAGCAAAATGTCTTAGACAGAGAGGGAGGAGAGGAAAAAGGTACAAGAAAACTCAAACACGTAAAAAAACACCAGACTTACTGATCTGACAGAGACTAGTAGAACCCCCAGGACTATAACTGCTAGATACCCTTCAAAACTAGAATTAACCCAACTCTGAGAGATTGATTTTCAGTTAAACGATAGACAGACTCAGAAAGTGAACAAACAACACCAGAAAGGAATGTACTCCTCAGTATAGTCAACCATTGTTGTTGTTGTTAAGTGTCGTCGAGTCGATTCCGACCCATAGCGACCCTGTACAGGGTTTCCAAGGCTATAAATCTTGACGGGAGTAGAAAGCCTCATCTTTCTCCCTCGAAGCAGCTAGTAGTTTCGAACTGCTGACCTTAAGGTTCGCAGCCCTATTTGCAACCACTACGCTACCAGAGCTCCTTAGTCAACCATACGAGACCAAATAGGAATGGATTTGCCCAAAAGTGCAGTTCAGAAGCCAGGAAAGGACGAATGGAAATGGGGAACCCAAGAAGAAATGGGAAGAGTGCTAATTCCATTGAAGGGATTACATGTAATGTCTTGAGACAAAATGTGTGTAAAATTGTTGACTAGAAAAAGTAATATGCTCTGTAAAATGTCATCCAAACTACAATGAAGAAACGAATGGGCCCAGAGGAACTGTGCAGCCAACCGGTTGCTATGAAGTAGACTCTAATTCCTGTGTGTCAGGATAGAACTGTGCTCCACTGGGTTTCCATGACTGATGTTTCAGAAGCAGATCATCAGGCTTTTCTTTCAAGGCACCTCTGGGTGGACCTGAACCTCCTACTTTTCATTTAGCTGCCTATGTGGTGTGTTATTCATTTGTACCACAAAGGGATGCCATGATTTCAGTTTAGGGCTTCGGTCATTTGCAGTATTATTTACATTCAGCCTCACTTTTCTTGCACACGGCCTCCAGGTCCCAACATTAAGTGTGGATCCATTTTCCAAACAAGGACACTCTGGAAGCTGCAGATGCCAGGAGGGGTGCGGTGGCCACCTCAGAAAGGGTTTTGGGAGGGAGGCCAGCCCCGCCCTTGCTGACGCCACAACCCTGGCATAGGCCTGCTGCTGACACATACTCACCCTGCTGCCTGTTTACTAGGCTGGGTTTTTTTTTTTTTTTTTAACAACTGCACTTCCAGTAAGACCTGAACAAACACTGTGACACCCTCATTTACAGCACCAAACATGTCACTTGGGCAGCATGTGGGCCAAGAAAGGGAGAGTCCAGGAACGGCGAGATTAACTGCCTCTAGGGTAAATCACCTGATGCGGAGGAAGAGCCTGGGGTAAACCAGATGGCTGCACACACCCCTGGGAGATATGGACAGAAGTTTCTCAGGAAGGGTCTTTTTGATGTGAAATAAAATTTCTTTTGAGAAAATCCAAGTAGATATTTAGGACTTTCTTCTAAGGTGCATCTGGGTAGACTTAAACCTCTTTCTCCCACAGAGTGGCTGGTGTATTTGAACCTCTAAGCTTTTTAGTTAGCAGTGTGATACCTAACCCACCAGGGCTCAATACACTAGGCTTCCTGGTAGTATAGTGGTTACGTGTTAGGCTGCTAATCGCAAGGTCAGCAGTTCAAGTCTGCTTCTGAAAAGCTTTACAGCCACGGAATCCCTATACAGGGTCGCTATGAGTCAGAACCAACTCAGCCACACATCACGACTATCTTATCTCTATTATCCCTGTTACTAAGCATGTGTAGAAGGTTTTAAGTTTAGTGAGTGCTCTGTCAGCCCACCATATCCCCAGTGCTGTGGGAGCCAGGTCTGCAGGAGTTCTGAGGCACCTTCTGACCTGGATATTTGGTTATATCTATGATCTAGTGAGGAGTCCTGGTGTGGTGCTGTGGGTTAATGCACCAGACTACAAAGCCATTTGAACTGCAAGGTCAGTGGTTCAAGCTCACCAGCTGCTCCTCGGAAATCATAAATGGGGTCCACTATAGATTGGAAGCCACTCAAAAGTACTTCACAACAACAAAAATGATCCAGTGAAAGGCTGCAGGTTCTCTTCCTCCCTTCTGACGAAGTTTCCAAAACCTTCATTTGCATTTCACTAATAGTCCTAAAACAGTCCATCACTTTTTATTTAAAACCATTTATTTAAAAGCAAAGCAAAGGGCAAGCTGTCCACTTGGGGGGAAAAGAGAATAATCAAATTTAGAATGATAATTGATAAAAAGAGTCATATAACTTCCGATTCTTTTTCCTCCTAAATTATTATTGCGATCATTAGCATTTGCTCTCCCCTGAGTACTTTCGACTTGATCCCCTTTAAACTTTCCCAACAACACTGTGAGTTAGGAGAACAAATATTATCATCTCCATGTGGCAGGTGAGGAAACTGAGGCTCAGATAGGTTGCCCAAGGTCACATGGATAATGAGGGACTGAGGGGGAAAACAGATAGTATGTTTTCTGGTCCCACATCTAGCATCTTACCAAGCAAAAAAAATACAGTAGTCGTCATTTCTGAACTTCAAAAAAAGGCAAAAAAGTGAGTGATTTACACCCTGGAAGCAGCTTCCTGCCCTCTGTGCTTGGACAGTTCCTACTGAGTCCTCAGAAGGAAGCGCATCTTTCAGATAATAGTGGGCAACATAGAAGAAAACATAGTCTTAAAATCTTCAGCTTTCTTCCTGTACAATGTGGTTCACCCAGCACCTCTGTCCTTTTCCTTCTTTCTTACTGGGGACTGGAGGGGGTTTCTATTTGTTTAGCTTCACTGATAAACTGGAAGATGAAGCTCTCACAGACCGTTCTCTGAAAGCCCCTCTAGCCCTACCACTCCTTCTCTGCATTTCCACTAGACTTTACTGAGTTGTACAATGAGCTGAAAACTGAAAGCTCATGCATGGCCAAGTCCTCCGAGCAGGAGCCAATTAGGAGTGAGCACCTTGCACCCCACACATGCAGGCCCCCACCCCACACATGCAGACCCAAACCTGTAGAGTTGGTACCTGCCTGAAGTCCCAGTGGAAGGCACTGGATAGTTATCCTAAACTCTTGATCTCTTTCCCAAGCAAGGTGGGATGGAGTAGATGCTGATGTTCTTGAAGGATTCTGTAAGGGAACCAGAGACGATGCTGAGGCAAAGGCATTGCCTGCCACCCCAGTAGACAACACAGTTCATAAGTCACTGACCACCTCTTTACATGCCTTAAAGAGACAGGGTACAACTCACCTAGAAATTATTGTCAGTGTGGTCAAATTCTCTGTCTATCCTCTTCTTTATATCTCAAGAGCAAGGTATTCTTCTACTAGACAGTTCTGTCCTGGGGAGACAAGGTGGCTCATTCATTCACTCATTCAGAATTCTTGAAAGTTGGCACAAGAGTGAGAACCCTTAGAAGAGACATTAACAGGCCTTAGCATCTGTTTAGATGTTGGATGAGGAAGAAAAAGTCAATGGAGATCAATGTAGGCAAAGTGGAAGTTTGTAGAAACTTATCCAAGGCACCAGAGACAAGAGAATCAGATCTTCTGAGTCTCCTTGGTGGCTTAGTTATATACAGGAAACGGGCACAGGTTTCCCTCCCCCCTAGAGCAAAGTGAACTCACATTCATTAGGTCCCTAGCTCTGGTAGCGTAATGGTTACGAATCGGGCTGCGAACCACAAGGTCAGCAGTTCGAAACTACCAGTGGTTCCACGGGAGAAAGATGAGGCTATCTGTTCCCATGAAGATTTACAGCCTCGGAAACCCTGTTCAGGGTCGCTGTGGGTCGGAAGCGACTCAAAGGCACTTAACAACAACAACAACAACCCCACATCAATGTCTAGTTATCTTCCCAGCAACACTCTCCAGCAGGTGCCATCCCTGTATTTTACATAAGAACACCCACAGGTTCAGTCAGGTGGGGCAATGTAATGCAGTCCTAAAATCAAGCCCCAAGGAAGTGAGATGGAAAGTAGCAGGACTTCAAGGGGAAGCTCTGCCACAGGATACCCATTAACTCCTGAAATTGGTTATCATCAGTGTCTTCCCAAACCAAAAGAACAAACCAAACCAGTTGCTGTTGAATGCACTCAAACTCATGGTGACCCTGTGTATGTCAGAATAGTACTGTGCTCCATATGGGTTTGTATGCTGATGTTTCAAAGGTTCGTTGCTAGGCCTTCCTTTAGAAATGCTTATAGAAGTCCTGGTCAGGTGCCATTGCATAAGCACTGGACTACTAACTGCAAGGTTAATGGTTCAAACCCATGAGCTGCTCCTTGGAAACCCTATACAGGGCTATGAGTTGAAACTAATTCGACAGCACTTAACAATAATGGTGGTGCTGTGCCATGGAGTCAGTTCCTACTCATAACGCCCCTGCATAGAGTTTCTGAGGCTGTAAATCTTTACAGGAGCAGAAAGCCTCATCTTTCTCCCACAGAACATCTGATGGTTTCGAACTGCTGACCTTGAGGTTAGCAGCCCAACTTGTAACAACTATGCTACCGGAGCTCCTAACAACAATAATAACAACAATATGGGAGTCCTGGTGTGGTGCTGTAGGATAAGCACTGACTTCTAACTGCAAAGTCAGTGATTCAAACCCACCAGCCATTCCTCAGAAATCCTATACAGGGCCGCTATGATTTGGAACTGATTTGATAGCATTTGACAACAACAACATTGGTGAACTGGAACCTCCAGTCTTTCCATTAGCAGTCAAGCACCTTACTATTTGTAACACCCAGGGGCTCAGAGCTTTCCCAAGCAGGGCAAATGAGAAGACTGGCAATATGGCTTAGGTACAAAGAGTTTCTGATACTTTAATATTTCCTAGGACAGTATTCTTGCCTCCATCAAAAGTGTGATTATTTAAGATATTGGCTTCTAGATGCTCAGTTTTGGGGGTGCAGAGAAGGGAAGGCATGGGAGGGTGATGTTTTTTCATTGATTTCTCCTTGAAGCACTAAAAACCTAAATGACATGAAGATGCAGGTGCTGTTTCATCAAAACGTGTAACAATGTCATACAATGCAAGCAGGTGGGCATGTACACAGGTGAGCAGGTTTCTCACTGACTTTTCATTCTGTAAGTATCAGACCCAAGCCACGGTATTTTCAATAACCTCATACGCATGCAAAAGCTGGACAATGAATAAGGAAGACCCTAGAAGAATTGATGCTTTTCAGTTATGGTTTTGGAGGAGAATATTGAATATGCCATGGAATGCCAAAAGAACCAATAGATCCATTTTGGAAGAAGTGTAGCCAGAGTGCTCCTTGGAGGCCAAGATGACCAAACTTCGCCTCTCATACTTTGGACATATTGTCAGGAGGGACCAGTCTCTGGAGAAGGATATCATGTTTGGTAAGGTGGAGGGTCAGAGTAAAAGAGGAAGACCCCCAACGAGATGGATTGGCCAAGTGTCAGCATCGATGGACTCAAGTGTGGCAACAGTAGTGAGGTTGACCCAGGATCGGGCAGTGTTTCGTTCTACTGTGCATAAGATCGCTATGGGTTGGTACCTACTCGATGGCACCTAACAACAACAACAACATGGGCTGGTAAAGGCCTGCTTGATTGAGAGGTTCCCAGGCAGAAGAAGGTTCCTACAACTCACAGCAGCTTCCCACTGATTTCAGCATAATGTTCAGTGAGTCCATGGGAAGAAAAGCAATCTGTATTAAAGCTGAGAAATGATCCAATTCAATTCCCTTAAAAGGGGCAGGGAAAATAAAAACAATCATCTATTCACATGAAGAGGGGGATTTGGTTATTAAAGGCACTTGTGATAATGTCTATTGTTTGTGATAATGTCTTTTTTTTTTTAAAGACAAACATAGACATTTCTATAAAGGGAACAATGAGGTATGCATATGTTAGAATATTCGACCATTTGAGACTGAAAAGCCAGCATTCAACCAAGGACAAAGTTTGGAAGGGTTGGAAAAGAAGGAGGCATGGAAACAGGAAACACAGGGCGGAAGTGGAACAAGTGATGTTACATTGAGAGATTGCAGTCAATGAGACGAAACAAAATGTGCAATAATTGTTGAATCTAAAACTGATGATCTGCTCTGTAAACTTCCACCCAATTTATAATAAATTACCTGGAAATTATGAGCTAAAAGCATCCCAGTAGAGAACCACGCGAGAAGGATGTTCGGTTGGAGGGCTGCTCCTGGAGCTGCCACGCCCTCTCTTCATGAATATAACAGAACCTTGGAGGGAGGAGCCAGGACAAGTCTGACCAGGAAAGGTCTACCCAGAGGCGCCCGAATCCTGGAACTGACGCACCTCCTGCTCACGTAGGCCACTTATCTCGGTTCTGTGCTGGCTCAAATCTCTTAATCTCTAGGGTGCCTTGAAATGGAGCAGCTCCTATTTTTATTCTTAGAAGGGGAAATAGTGAATCAGGGGCTCAGCCAATTCCACAGGGCTTGTGGAGGCCTGTCCCCAAGCACTACATTCCTTACGGCTCCCAGCAAGTTAAGGACAGAGCAAATAGACTGAAATGAAAACACCAACAGGATCAGGCCTGCTCGTAACCTAACCAAGCTGTGTGCACAGTAGGCACTCAGCAAACATTGGTTGAAAACAAAATAAATGCCAGTGGATGGATCCGATTATTCTATCATGTGGAATGCATGAGTCCAGTGCCTACATAACGTGTCCTGCTGAACCTACAATATTTGTATTGCCTATCACAATCAGGGAGTTCTGGTGTGGCACTGTGGGTTAATGTGCTGAATTGTAAAGTCGGTTTGAGCTGCAAGATTGAAGGTTCAAGCTCACTTTGCCACTCCTAGGAAACCCTATACAGGGTTGCTGTGGGTCTGAACTGATTCGACGGCACTTAACAGCAATAATAACATCATAATCAGTTCTGGACTTTCTAGAAATGGGAATTTGGGCGTTTGAGGAGTTCCAAGAAACCAGAACAGTTGTTTTATAGTAATGACAGTTTCTGTATGCAGCTGTCTGTACCCTCCCAAACGAATGGCTGAAGGATTGGGCTGTTGGGAAAAGGAGAGAAGTGGCAATGTGTTCTGAGTTACCTGGGCTCTGATGCCTACCCCTTCCAAACCTTGGGTAAATACTGCCCCTTTTGTCTCAAATGGTCGGTTATTTTAGGAGTCCTGATGTGGCACTGTGGGTTAATGTGCCAGACTGCAAAACTGTTTGAACTGCAAGGTCGGCAGTTCAAGCTCACCAGTCACTCCTCAGAAATCCTATACAGGGTCGCTATGGGTAGGAACCGACTCAACGGCGCTTAACAACAACCTCACTAATGTTATTGTTCACCTTATAGCCTTTGTCTATTGTTTGTATTTTTTATAAGTTAATCACTCTTACCAAAAATCCCTATAACAACATAATCACTCTCTTCAAATGTCTAGACGATTTTTTTATTTCCGTTGTCCCTTTATGGGAATTGAATTGGATCATTTCTCACCATGCTGAGCTTGCCAAGGTCCTGAAAAGAGTGGCTCAGCAGAGAGTTGACTGTAGCTACATTCAAACATAGAAGACACTCGGTTCCCCACTCTGTCTCACAGAGGAGGTGGACTGTGCCAAGGCCCTAACATGCACTCCTGCCATGCCTGCTCCGTCTCAAGCACCCCTCAGTTGTTCCTCGCTCAGAGGTTCCTATGTCCCATACTGCTAAGACCATGTAGGACCATGTCTGACTTCACCAAGGGGAAAGACTATCTCCTTCAAAATCAGCCCAAGACTGATACCTATGAAACGAAGGTCAGACATGCTTCCTCCCTGCAACCTTCCTTATTCTGACACCAACCATCCCTTCTACAACACTGTCTGCTTCACATCTGGGTTCAGTAATTCATTGCAATGGTCACATAGAACTCATAACAATACTCATGATTATTGGGCTTATTAAGGAAGTGAACGGGGTATAATTCAGAATGAAAACCAGCTCAGGACGCAGCAGTTCTCCAGTCAGGAAAGCCTCTTGTCTGCCATACTGCAGGCATGCCTCACTCTTGTCTTCAGGCTCTCAGCCATGTGGCCCCTTGGCCTCTGCCCTGCTTGGGAAAGTGTTACAAATTTCTTTTAACCAGTCTGTGAATGCCCAAAGGACATGTTCTGCAAGCCAGTCTCCTGCCTGTAGATGATCAGCTTTATTCAGTCCATGAGCCTACAACGGGAAGCTGCTCTAGTCTCTCCATGCCACAGCCCCAGCCATTGTCTCTGGTTCTCTAGGCAGGGATCTCACGCTTCACTCATGCTCTTCCTTCCTGATGGTTTGTCAGATGTAAAGTTAGTATGATTCAAAGTTGACTTGACTAAGGTGATCATCTCTATCTATCTATCTAGCTATATCTATCTATCTATCTACCTATCTAACTGCATATCTATTTGTTGGTGTTTCAAGTGCAGTTAAGTTGGTCCCGACTCATAGCGACCCTGTATAGGGTTTTCAAGGAGTGGCTGGTGAGTTTGAATCAACAATCTTGCTTTTCAAACCACCCCATCGGGGCTCCATATCTATTTATTGTTGTTGTGAAGTGCCATTGAGTCAATTCCAACCCATAGCAACCCTGTATAGGTTTTTTGAGGAGCAACATGTGAGCTTGAACCACCAACCTTGTGGTTCAAACCAACTTTTCACATTAACCCACAGCATACTTCAGGACTCCCATATTTATTTAGAGGACTATAAAAATATAAGAAGGGACTTAAAAAAGATGGTGGAAAATTTCCATTATCTTTCGTTCCATTTTCCACAAACTGTTTTAAGTCTCCTCATACATTTATTCATTAAACAAATATGTGCTGAGCAACTACTATGTGACAGGCAGGGCCCTAGATTTTAGGAGAATGTTAACACATGAAACAAAGACCCTACCATGGGGCACTTACCTTATAGCAGGGGAAGACAAGCAACAAGCAATGAATATGATAAGATAACAATGTAATATATATAA
>NW_006408567.1:19844216-19862618 GCF_000296735.1 Chrysochloris asiatica | reverse complement strand
ATTTCATAACCACTATACTACAAGATGATAAATATAATAAAATAGTAACAAATATAAGAAAATTACATCCTGCATTGAAAGCAATGAGTATAGTGGAGGGAAAGACAATGCAAAGCTTGCTATAGGAAGACAGGTTAAATTTTTAAATAGGATGGGCAGGGTGGACCTCACTCCTGATGCCCTTTATGAAAAGACTTGCAAGGAATTAGTTGTTTGAGTATTTGAGGAAAAGTGTTGAGGCAGGTGGAACAGCCAGTACAAAGGTCCTAAGGCAGGAAGACTCCAGGGACAGGGAAAGCAATGGGAGGTGACTAGACTAGCCCACCAGTGTTGTTGCTAGGTGCCCGTCGAGTCAGTTTCAACTTATAGAGACCTTGTCCATGACAGAATGAGACATTGTGTGATGCTAAGCCAAGCTCACAAGAGGAGGTATATTGGAGCCATCCTTGAAGTCACTGTGTCTGTCCACAAATAACTGTGCAGAGAAGAGGGGAATCAAGGATGGCCGGAAGGTGTTTAGTATGAGGAAAAGAAATATAATCTGAGGACTGGTGTTGGGTCAAGTTAATCCTTTATTGAATCAGTGATTCTCAAGGTAGAGGAGGGGCGCTATGCATAATACCCCCTCAGACCACCTTCACACCACTCTTTTTGAACACCACTGCCTTAGGTAGGGAGTTTCCATGTGACACGATAGCTAAAAACTGGAATACTAACTGAAAGTTTGGTGGTTTGAGCCCACTCAGAGGTACCTTGGAAGACAGTCACTATAAAACCTAGGGAGCACAGTTCTACTGTGATGCACAAGGGGTCACCGGGAGTCAGAGTCAACTTAACTGCAGCTAGCTGGCCTTATGGAGGTGCCATTTCTGACAGACAGTGGCACATTTTGTTCCTCACATGCTTTCCATCACCACCCATCCACTGCAATTGAGGCAATTCCAATTCACAGTGACCTTACTTAGGGTTGCCGAGACTATAAAATTTTATGGGAGCAGACAGCCACCCACATCTTTCTCCAGTGGAGTGGCTGGTAAGTTTGAACCACCCACATTGTGGTTAACATCCCAACATCTAACCCATAGTGCCATGCTTTAGGGTAGGGAAAAGGTTGAAGACTGATGTTACAATAATATTCAAATTTGTTAATATCAGTTATTACCTAACATGAAAAGACTCTTTGAAGGCAGTTTTTATCATTATTTTTATAGCTTATATTCCAACAAGATATCTTGACCAGAAAAATACTAAACAGGCAGAATTTTTTTAAAAGACTCTTGTGGGATGTATCTTAATGTAGCAACTAAATATCCCAATGTTGTTGTTGTTAAGTGCCGTCGAGTCAGTTCCAACTCCTAGCGGCCCTGTATAGGGTTTCTGAGGAGCATCTGGTAAGCTTGAACCTCCGACCTTGAGGCTCAAACCAACTTTGCAGTCCAGCACATAAAACCCACAGTTACCACACCAGAACTCCAAACATCCCAATAGGAGCTTCCTATACATTTCCAGTCAGATCACAGAACCAATTTAATTTTCATCACATTACTGTGGGACTAGCCTATGTGAGAATTGATGACTCTATGACAAATAATGTCTTAGTTGATGTGCTTTTATCCCCTAGAGGTCCAGATTTTGTTGTCTTTTTAAACCTCATTTAAAAATACTCTCTGTAGCTTACTTTTGGTGTTTCTAATATTCTCTTTCACAGTAATTGCATTTAAAAATTTTTAAATCTTTCCTTTCAAGACTTTGTAAGTCACTATTAAGATTCATGGTCTTTGGTAAATTATCTTTTTTTTTTTTTTAATGGTGCTATCAATCTCCATTTGAAACCACAACAGAAGTGGGTCACAGTCTCTTTCTACCCAGCATCTAGCCCTCACTGTGTCTTCTTTATCTAGTGATTGTTTCTGACCTCCTCTCACAATGCAACATGAGCATCTGGTGGGTGATGTTCCAATTGCTCTACATATTGAACATCTGCTTGCAAATTTGAGGGATTTTGTAGCCCTTATGAGTCCTTATGAGTAGGATAAACACTGGACTGCTAGCCACAAGGTCTGCGGTTCAAACCCACCAACCACTCCTTGAAAATCCTACACAGGATCACTATGAGTTGGGACTGACACAATGACACTTAATGACAACAACAACAGCATGATTCAAATTCACAACTGTCTACTATTTCTGTTTTTACTGTTTCTCTCTCAGTGTGTCACTGTCTTTTTAATTAAAATATAACTTGCATGTCACATGCACACAGCTTTCATGTGTTTAGTTTGGACAATTACTGTGTAACTATCACTGCATTCAAGTTCAAGAACATACTCACTAACCCAGAAAGTTCCCTTGTGCTCCTTTTCAGTCCTTCAATATACCATTCCACCCACACAACCCTGACCGAAGGCAACCATTCACTGACTTCTAATTTATCAACAGAGATTTTTGTTTTTACTTGCCATTGAGTTGGTTCTGACTCATGGAAACTTTATGACAGAATAAAAAAATGTCTGGTTCTGTGCCATCTTCATGATTGTTGGTATGTTAGAATCTATTGCCTTGACCCTGTTGTGTCAATCTATCTCATTGAGGATGCCCCTAAATTTTGCTGACCCTCTAACCAAAAATGATGTCCTTTGCCTATTCTAGAGTTTCAAATTAATGTATTCTGCCAGTATGTATTTTTTGTGTGTATATAATTGATGTGCGATGCTTCCATGTGGTCACATCTATCAATAATTTGTGAGTAGTATTCCAGTGTATGAATCTAGCACAATTTGTTACCCATTCTCTTGTTGATGGACACTTTTCCCCCCAACTATTATGGATAACGCAGCTATACACATTCTTATATAAGCCTTTCTCTAGACACATATTCTCAGTTCTTTTGAATAGCTACCTAGAAGTGGATCACTGTTGTTGTTGTTGCTGTTGTTAGGTTCCATCAAGTCAGTACTGACTCATAGCTACCCTATGTACAACAGAATGAAACATGGCCAGGTCCTGAGCCAACCTCACAATTGCTGCCACACTTGAGCCCATTGATGCGACTACTTTGCCAATCCATCTCACTGGGGGTATTCCTCTTATTCTCTGTCCCTCCACCTTACCAAACATGATATCCTTCTTCAGCAACTGGTCTCTCCTGACAATATGTCCAAAGTATGAGAGACAAAGTTTGGCCATTCTGGCCTCTAAGGAGTACTCTGGCTGCACTTCTTACAACACAGATCTGGTTCTATGGGCAGCCCATGGCACTTTCAATATTCTCCTCCAACACCATAACTCAAATGCATCAATGCTTCTATGATCTTCCTTATTCCCTGTCCAGCTTTCACATCCATATGAAGTTATTGAAAATACCACAGCTTGGGTCAGGCATACCTTAGTCTTCAAGCTGACATCTTTGCTCTTCAACACTTTAAAAAGATCTTGTGCAGCAGATATGCCTAATGCAATACATCATTTGATTTCTGTTTGATCATGTTGATTTCTAGACTGTTGCTTCCATGAGTGTTGATACTTGATCAAAGAAGAATCAAGTCCTTGACAACTTCAATCTTTTCTCCATTGATAAGAATGTTATTTATTGGTCCAGTGGTGAGAATTTTTGTTTTCTTAACATTAAGATGCATGCCGAAGGCTGTAGTCTTTGATCTTCATCAGTAAGTATTTTAAGTCCATTTCACTTTCAGCAAGCAAGGTTGTATCATCTGCATATCGCAGGTTGTTAATGAGTCTTCCTCCAGTTCTGATGACATGTTTTTCTTCATATAATCCAGCTTCTCAGATTATTTGCTCAGCATACAGGTTGAATAAGTATGGTGAAAGAATACAACCCTGTCACACACCTTTCCTAACTTTAAACCATTCAGTGTTCCCATGTTGTAAGTGGATCATAGGAATTACCAGAAGGGTCTCCAATGTAGTTATATAATTTCACTCTCACCTCACAATAAATATATGGGTGTTTCTCTACATCCTGGCCAACAGTTGGTGTTGTCAATTGTATCT
This sequence comes from Chrysochloris asiatica, assembly GCF_000296735.1. Lineage (NCBI taxonomy): Eukaryota > Metazoa > Chordata > Mammalia > Afrosoricida > Chrysochloridae > Chrysochloris > Chrysochloris asiatica. The sequence continues at coordinate 19,858,604 of NW_006408567.1, read as the reverse complement.
ATTTTAGTCAGTCTAATGGGTGTCACGTGGAGTCAGAATCGGCTCCACGGTGCTTAACAACAACAACAACAATGGATGTAAAATGGTAACTTGATAGAGTTTCAATTTCTACTTCTTGGGTGACTAATAATATTGAGCAACTTTTTATGTGCTCACTGGCCATTTATGAGTCTTCTTTTGTGAAGTGTCTATCCAAGTGTTTTGCTCATTTAAAACAATCAAGTTATTTGTTTTTTCGTGTTAATTTATAGGAATACTGGTTCTTTTTTTGTAAGTTGTCTTTTCCTATTGTTACCGTCTGGATTTCTTAAAGTATTTCCTGAGTTCTCACCACAGTGTCTACCACTTGATAAATCTTTGTAAATAGCAGGTACTTGATAAATATTTACTAGATTATCAGCATGGCCTAGTAAACATTCATCTGTGAAATAGCAGAGTCTATTAATAATACTAAAATAACAGTTGATTTTCCTTTTTGACTAACAGCACTTCTTACTTTTCAGGTTTTAGATTTCACATTACTGTGTTCCAGTATGATTCCCTTTTAATAACATTCATGGTATTTATTTCTGAATATGTTAAGCCAATCTGGCATATACTGCTTGTGTGTGAGTACCATTAATAAGCTTTATATTGAATTGTTATAAAACTTGAGGAGATCTGAAGTTTTTGTGATAGGTGGTGTCTTCTAGAAATTAAAATACTTCTAATAAAAAGAAACATCTTGTACTATCACTATATATTTTTCTTCTCATGTGAAGTTTAGGAGACATTTCTTAACCAAGGGCCAAAGCCTAAGGAGCAGAAAAACGAAATATAAATTCTTTCATTTGCAGATAAAGATGATGAGCTTCGGCCAAAAGAGGATCTGAGACTTTAAAAGCTTTATGTCCATTCCAAATTTACCAGCCAGAAGTGTCGTAAATAAATTTATGTTCCACTTTGAAAGAACACCGTGCCTAAAGCACAATAAAACGTAATTAAAAAAAAAAAAAAAAGCAAGCAAAGAAAAGAACACCTGCATTGATGTCATCTTCTTATTCTTAAATTAGTTTCTAGATAGCCTGGAAAGCCAGAGAAATATTTCCATTCAGCCTATTTGAACTGTGTCCCAGGTTCTTTGCTCTTGGATGTTACCACATGTTTTAGAAAAGCTCTCATCTTCCAGTTAGCTTCAGAGAATCATAATCTTGAAACTTGAAAATTACACAGTCACTGAATTAATTATTTTACAACTGGCTGGCTTAAAACTGAAGCCAATTCATCAAATTTTTCAACTTTTTTTTCTGATCTGAAAAGTAATATTTGCTCATTATAGATGTTATTATTGTTGTTATTGTTAAGTGGAGTGGAGTCGGTTCTGACTCAGCAACCCTGAAGAGGGTTTCCAAGGAGTGGCTGGTGAATTAGAACTACCAACCTTGCAGTTCATACTAACCTTGCAGTTCAGTGCACTATCCCACAGCACCACATAGCATATATATATGCGGTGGTGGTTTTGTGCCATGGAGTCGGTTCCGACTCATAGCGACCCTGTACAGGGTTTCCGAGACTGTAAATCGTTACACTGGTAGCATAGTGGTTACGAATTGGGCTGCGAACCTTAAGGTCAGCAGTTCGAAACTACCAGCCGCTTCATGGGAGAAAGATGAGGCTTTCTACTCTCGTCAAGATTTGCAGCCTTGGAAACCCTATACAGGGTCGCTATGGGTCGGAATTGACCTCGATGGCACTTAACAACAACAACAACAACATGCTACCAGAGCTCCTTATCTAGCGGGAATAAAAATTATCTGGAAAATCCATCTACAGAATAACCATTAAAAGTGCTTAAGTTTACTTGTATTCTTTTTCTTTCCTCCTCTGGGGCTTGAAATAATCTACATTATATAAAAAAGAATCATAGTGTATGTATTTTGAAAGAGTTTGTCTTGGGTTCTTTTGTTTTGTGTTTCTCAGAATAATTTCCACACATCATTACACATTTTTACTGGCTGCATAACATTTCATTATATGCTGTTCCTTTGTGTTGTCTCATAGTAAACTTTGTTGTTTTCTCTATTCGCCAAAATGAGAACTAAATCCTTTCTGCTTGTGAGGGCATTTTCTGTTTGCTTCCTGTTGATACATGGAAAAGCTCTTGACTGGTGTACGTTTCTTTTTCTTATACTAATTCTTTTACTAAGCTTTCTCTTAAACGTTAAGGGTTTTAGAGTTGGCTCCTTTGGGTCTCTACGATGTCTCATCATGCTGTTAGTATCAAGTGGACTTTTTGTCTCCTCCCTTCCAAATAGCTGTAGTTCACATTTCTATTTTGCATCTTATTAGGTGAGTCAGATCTTCTTAAGCAATGGAAAATAGCAATGCTTGAAGCAGACACACCTGCCATGTTTCTGATTTTAATCAAAATGCCTTCAGTGTTTCACCATTAAGTAGGAAACTGGTCATTGGTTTACAGAATTATGATGTGAAAGAAGTATCATTTTCATTTGAGTTTTCCCTAAAGACTTAAAACAAAAATTATTTGGGGGAATATGTTGGATATTATTTAATGCCTTGTAAGCCTTATTTTTTTTTTTTAAGGAAGGAGGACTACTGGCAACGTTTTATATATCTTGATTTCCTTTTGAAATTCAAAGATAAACATTCTTTGATCATGATAGAAATTCTTTGAAGATACTATTTTGCATCTATGTTACTTAGGATTTTCACTCTATACACTTTTAAGGGAGGTTGGCTTATAATGTTTTTAATGTATATCTGTGTGGTTTTGTTTGGTATTATCTTTACTGAATGACTGAACCAGGATCAAACTAACTTCATGGAACAATTTGCTTTCTATCTTTTTCTATGCTCTAAAATAGTTGATGTAAACTAATTCCTTAAAAGTTTGAAAAAAATGTTTTCAAATACATTATTATTGTTGTTAAATGCCATCAAGTCGGTTCTAACTCACAGCGACCCTGTATAGGGTTGCCAAGGAGCAGCTGGTGGATTTGAACTGCCAACCTTTCGGTGAGCAATTCAGTGCTTATCCTACAGTGCCACACCAGGGATCCTGAACTATATTACTTATGTTTTTAATTTCTTTCATGGTTAGTAATCTATTCCCATTTTAAATACCCTCTTTTGTCAATTTGGATAATATGCCCATAAAATGTTCCTTTTATTCAGATTTTTAATAATACAATGTTTTTGTCATTAAGTGTCATCGTGTCCATTCCAACTCATAGCAATGCTATACAGGGTTTCCAAAGAGCAGCTAGTAATTTTGAACCACCGAACTTGTGGTTCAAATAGATGTTTCAGTTTAGTGCTTTATCCCACAGCACCACACCAGGACTCCAGTTACACAATAGGACTTTGTAATTTCCTATCACTTTTGTTCTCCAGTTTAATTTTCTTAAAGTTATTCAGTATACAAAATTAGAGAGAATACTATCAAGGTTAGTCACAAAGTATTCCTACTAGGGTTCCAGTTCACACATATATTAGTTCATTAGTTTTAAACAAAACATGTTTAAACAGGTCTCTGTGATCAGTGGATGACTGTAGGTAAGTTCTCTCAGTAATAAACTTGTCTTAGTCTCATTAGGATGCCTTCAAAATACAAGGTCTAATCCAAACATTGACTTTCAAGGGGATTTTCTATGTTAGATACATTAAGGTAGAGAAGTTAGGTCAGAAAACTACACCTACTGCTTTTTGGGACTCCAAAGGGGAAGTCTTGATAGATTTTCTCAAAGAACACAGGGCAAATCACAGGGGCTTATTAGGAGAGATTTTAAGAAAATTGAAAACTGTATTTGTGAGAAAAAGTCCAGGAAAGTTGCACTAAGAAATGTCTTTCCATCATGGCAATGCACCTGGTCATTCTTCCACAGTTACAAGGACGAAGCTACAAGAATTTCATTGGGAAGCCTTATTCCATCCACCCTACAGCTCTGTTTTTGCCCTTTCAGACTTCTTTTTGTTTCCCAAAGTGAAAGTACATTGAAAAGGAACACAATTTGAGTCCTTCGGAGGTACCAACATTGCCGTTTTGACATGGTATAAATGGAAGAGCTCAGAATTCTTTGGGGTGGGTGTGTGTGTGAAAGATGGAAACACCACTTTCAGAATGTATAGACCTAGATGGAGGCTATGTTGAGAAACAATAACTTCATTATTTTAATATTTTTGCTTAGTAAAAGTTTCTGTAATTTTGTAGCACAGTATTTTTGTTTTGTTTTGTTTTGTTTTTTTTACTTACCTTGTATAATATACAATGTTCCCATCCTTTTGTTTCAATATTGATCAACACAGAGACAACCATTTCATTTTGTGCATACCCCATTAACTTATTCACTGCCCTATTATCCTGAACAAACTCCATCATCATAATTTTATAAATGTTCAGCGAATACAGTCCTCTGAAACTCTATGCAGGGTCATTATGAGTTGGAACTGACTTGATGGCACTTAGCAACAACAACCTTTAAAATATTTTCTTGTTAGGTGCCATCAAGTCAGTTCCAACTCATAGCAACCCTACATACAACAAATCAAAACACTGCCCAGTCTTGTGCCCTCCTTACAATTGTTAGAGTTGATCACATTGTTGCTGCCACTGTGTCAATCAATCTCATTGGGCTGTGGGGAGGGGTCTTCCTCTTTCATGCTGACCCTCCATTTTACCAAGCACAATGTCCCTGTCTAGGGACTGGTCTCTCCTGAAGTATGAGAAGGAATCTCACCATTTTGGCTCCCAAGGAGCATTCTAGTTACACTTCTTCAATGCTGTGATTCAAATGCATCAATTCTTCTACAGTCTTCCTTATTCATTGTCCAACTTTCACATGCATGCTGTTGTTGTTGATAGGTACCATGGAGTTCGTTCTGACTCATAATGACCCTCTGCAGGGTTTCCAGACCTTACGATTAGCAATCCCGTGTTTATACTATAGCACCACACAAAGTGTTAAAATATAAATAGAGTTAAATATCTAGGAATTCTAAAAATTAATGAAAAGATCAATACCTGCATAAATATTATAATTTCTTAATATCATCAAATAGCTGTTCATTGCTCATATTTCCCAATTATATTTATTGATGGATAATTTGTTTGAGTCAGACTCCAAATCAAGTCCTTACATTAATTGGTTGATATGTCTCTTAAATCTCTTTTATGACATAAGCTTCCCCCTGACTAGTTTTCCTTGAAATTTCTCATTTCTAATTTCTTTTTAGCTACTTTTCTTGATTATTTTTGCCAGAAGTTTATTTACATAATTATTTTCCTCATTTCTATATTTGTCCACATTTTGATTTGTTTTATTATATTTTCTAGAGTTTATTTTATGTTTTGAATGAACTAAACATTGCATTTCATCAAATCTGGCATTGTGCTCTTGACCTCCTACAAAGCATATTTACCTTATTGTAATTTCCTTAGCACCCTTCCATATCTCACCGAACTTTTTTATATCTCCATGGCTTGATTTCCAGTTTTCATTTTAATCATGTTTTCTTTTTCATCACAGTTCTTCTTAGATATTGGGTTGATTTTGTCACATTGAGGCCCTGTCTTGCTGTGGTCTTTCAAGAATGAAAAAACATTTCCAAAATAATTTGTTTCTGGTTTCTGTAGTAAATTATTTTCAGAAGTCCCTTTGACTTCCTCTAAGTCTTCAGGGTTGTTGTTTCTTTCAATTGTTTTTATTCTTTTTTTCTGGTTGGCACCACATTAATTTTTCCCTCTTGGATTTATTCATGCAAGAAGAGACATTTATCTAGCCTTAAAGATGGCCTGCAGAAAAATGTGTCAATGAATCTTAACACTATTGGTGAGATTGCTGGCTATACTCTCAAGACTCGTAGTGGCAGAGAAGACAATACATTCCAGTTAGTTTAAGAAGAAATGATGTAAAAAAATAAAGAAGAGCCAGGAGTGGAGCACATCATTTGGACTCTGAGACCCCCTATGCTGAATCTCATTAACAGAGACAGAGGGCTGTGAGCCAGAGACATGACAGAGAAGTACTAGAAGAAGAGACAACAGCACCAAGAGCTCAAGACAGAGTGGTGTGCTTCCCAGGCCAGAGAGGAAGAAAGCTGAGTGCCTTCAGACTAAGGCTTGTGGCAGAATGACATGCCCTTTAGGCATTTGCTGGCAGTACTAAAAGAGCTTTGTAACATTGCAGAGACCAAGGGATAGGTGTGCCTGCGGACACAATTGGGAAGAGGCACTCTTGTTGGAAGAACTATATCTTGAGCATTCCTGATACCTATTAACTTGATTCTGTTAACATGCTTTAAAAAAGTATCATTTGAAAATGAAGAAGAAATGCTGTATCACATGGGATTGTAAGGCTTAGGGAGACCCAGGGAACAGGATTTGATTGGAGCATGATCAGAAACAGCAGTAACCAAGTGAAATATTCAATCATACATGGGAATCTTCCAGTGCAAACCCCACTGTTCCCACCACCCATTGCTCAGTTCCTCAGTTATTAGCAACTAGACTTCGAAAGTGCCTGGGATATTCCAAGAGAAACCATATGTCTATCACCTTGTTTATAAAGAACTCCCCTCTTCCTGTGCAATGCTAGGTCTTCCTTCTAGATTCATGCAGGTCAACTGCTTGCCAGAATCTAAGCCACATCCTAAATCTTGGCTCTAATAAGTATTTTTATCCTCTTGCAGTGAGGCCAGGTGTGGAGACAGAGATGATGGCATGGACAGATGGAATGGCTGGAGACACAAGACTCAGAGAGGGAGAGGAGCTTTTTGCTGACAGCCAGGGGAGGGGTGGGCTTGTGGGGTGGATCCTTTGGTTATTTGATGATGCATGGAGGGGATTGTAATCATTGCAATGAAATGAAATACGATAGGATGAATGTGAAGCTGAAGTGGGACAGAGGCAAATAATGATATATGCACAACCTTGGAACAATGGGGCTCTTGGTTACAGAGATTGAGACATGGTTTGAATGGGGAAAAAGGGGGAAATAATGTTAAGATGCTTGGCTGTCTTTTGAATCTTGGTTTCCCTGGCATACCACTATAAAATAGACACTGGTGGGGGAGAAAAAAGGAATTAGCCACAAATACCACCATATGAAGCTTCTAAGTCTGTCTTCTTCATATAACTAATTGGAATACCTAAAATGGGGCTACAACATGCCCAGTGAATGAGGCTTCTTGCAGAGCCTCTGCATTACACAAGACCATAGGTAGAATCCTGAACAGCATCCAGAATCTTCTGAGGGGAAATTTCTACTTGAAAAGACAAGCAGACCAGCCTGGCATGGCCAGAAGAATAGAAGATACTTCCTGAAAGAAAGACTGACAGGAAAAATACAAAACAACTGATTTCTACAAGAACAAACAAATGACTCACCCAGGAGACATCAAGGCAAGTGATCGGGTCCCCCTCAGGGCAAACCCCATTCTAAGACTAAGACTCAATGGGAATACACACTCTGATTTGTGACCATGTTCATCACCGATAAAGGGAAGTGAGGGAAAAGCAGCAATGAAGCTGCGAGCTAAGCCCTACAACATTCAATGGACTCCTGTGAACCTGGATAGAGCCCTGGCTGACCAGCAGTGGGGCAAATTCAGGGGACATTTTGACCTAGAGTCAGCAACATGGCCACAGAGTACTAGAGTGGAGAGTGAAGCATCCAGCTGATAAGAAGAGAGGGCACATGCATAAGTACACCCACACATGCCGATAATACCCACTTGACCTGGCCTCAATGACTGGATGATCAGAGCTCAACCAGAAGAAGAAAGAAGAGGGGAAAAGAGTAATCTGATACAATTTGATGAATTGGATCTATACCTATGGATGCAGTAATTCAAAAGGGGGAACAAATCCTTACAGCAAGGATCACTCCCACCCCCTCCATACATAGAGTAGACAGTAACTTGAACATTGGCTACCCAGAATAGGGGGGGGGGAGGGGGCAGCTAGAAGTGACTGGCTTACAAGCTTTCAAGAGGGAACCTAGATCCAGAGGGCATGAAGCAAGGTAGAATCTCCACTGAGTAATATCCATTCTATCTAGTTGGGGCTGATGAAAGGTGATGCGGATAGGTCTCTTGTGATACAATAGTGAATAATTATTATCAGGACTGATTGTAAGGGCTGGAAATGTAAAGGTAGACATTTTGTGGCAAAGGGAGGGGCGTGGTTAACTTTGTAGTCTAGGAGCGGAGGTCCCTGGGACCATCAAGGGAGAAGAGTGGAGAATGGAACCCTACCCAGAGAAACAGTCAGTGATGCCAGGGATGGAGGCAGGGATGATGACGTGGGGAGATGGAGCAGCTAGGGATTTTGGACCTGGAAAGGAAGAGGGGCTGTGTGCAGACGACCAGGGGGCAGGCTTGTGGGGTATACCCTTTGGTTGGTGGATAATACATGGAGAGGATTGTAACCATGGCAAGGAAACAATATATGACAGGATCAATGTGAAGCTAATGTCCTCCCATGTTAAAAAAAAAACACAAACTATTGCATAATTCACAATAAAGCATTAAAAAAAAAAAAAAGAAGTATTTGTAACCCTCTTAACATCTGTTATTACTGGAAAGTTTACTAAAAGAAGGTAGGAATGGTAGTTGAGTGAACCAATGAAAGAATCTGTTGCACTAAGCAAATTTAGCAATGGTTAGAACACTTCTGTGCACAATTCCTTTGCCTAGAAGAACAAGTGTTGCATGACTTCAATAAATGGAGCTGGAATAACTGGATATCCACACCAAACTAGGAAACTTACACTTACATAAAATTAACTGAAAATGGACCATAGTCCTAAATAGAGAGCCAAATTATAAAATTCTTAGAATTGTATATGTGACTTGACTATGTAAGAGTCTTCCACTACACCACTGATTCTTTGGGCTATAAACATCACATCCCTCTTCTTGTATTAACTCTAGAGCTTCTCTGTACCACATTTCCCCCAACAGAACTTTATTTTTGCAAATTAAATCTATCACCAACAATCTCCCCACAAACCTTCCACCACAAAATTTCCCACATTCACTAGTTATTGAGAATTACAGTCTCTGAGTGTAAATACCAATATGTGGGTAAACAGTGAAAGAGGCGATTTTGACCAATTGTACAATTTCCAGGTTGGTACAGATCTAGGGTGCATTAACTGGGAGAATTGGTAGAGGGATGGCTCTGGGAAAATCAATTGACCTGTTTGATATATGGGTAAAATTACTTCTAAGCAGCATTCTAAAGGTAATGTCCTATGATTTTATGAAATTAGAGAATTATTCATTTATGTATGAGAAAGGATTTTTTCTTGACAAAGTGCTGAATGATTTTTCAATTAAGTGGAGCTGGAACAATAGAATATCTACAAGCAAACTACAAAGTGTGTACCTTACACTATAAATAAAATTAACTGAAGATGAATCATAGACCTAAACAGAGAACCAAAATGATAAAATTCTTAGAATAAATATGAGTAAGTATTTGTGAACTCAGATTAGTCAAAGGTTTTTAAGCTACAACACTAAAGAGACAAAGGAAAGATGGTAAATTGGGCTTGATCATCTGCTTCAAACAATACCTTTAAGAAAGTGAAAAGACAACCAACAGAATGGGAAGAAATATTTACAAATCATATGTCTGATAAGAGTATTGTATCAAATTTGTATAAGGAAAGGGGGGACACGAAGAAGAAATGGAACAAATAGAAAACAGAGCGAGATGGTAGATTTAAACTATTGTTGTTGTTGTCAGGTGCCATCAAGTCGGAACCGACTCATAGCGACCCCATGCACAGCAGAACGAAACAATGTCCGATCCTGGGCCAACCTCACTACCGCTGCCACACTTGAGTGCATCAATGATGCCACCTGGCTGATCCATCTCGGTGGGGGTCTTCCTCTTCTTCTCTGACCCTCCACCCTACCCAACATGACATCCTTCTCCAGCGATTGTTTCCTCCGGACAATATGTCCAAAGTAGGAGAGACGAAGCTTAGCCATCCTGGCCTCCAAGGAGCACTCTGGCTGCACTTCCTCCAAAACAGATTTATTGGTTCTTTTGGCAGTCCATGGCACTTTCAGTACACACTATATCATATTATATATAATAGCTGTTGTTGTTTTTAAGTGCCATCGAGTCTGTTCTGACCCGTAGAGAACCTGTATAGGGTTTCCAAGGAGAGGTTGGAGAGCAACCGGCAATCTGGTGGTTCAAACTAACTTTGCAGTGTAGTGCATTAGCCCACAGCACCACACCAGGACTCCATTGTTGTGGCTAGGTGCCGTCAAATTGGCTCTGACTCATAGTGACCGTGTGCACAACAGAATGAAATACTTTTCTGTCCGGCACCATCCTCACAATTGTTGCTTCTCTTGAGTCCATTGCAGCAGCTGCTGCTGCTGTGCCAATCCATCTCATTGAAGGTCTTCCTTTCTTCTTTGCTGACCCTCCACTTTCCCAAGCATGATGTCCTTCTCCAGGTAATATGTCCAAAGTATGAAAGACATCCTGGCTTCTAAGGAACATCTGGTTACACTTCTTTCAACATCTATTTGTTTGTTCTATGGTGCTCTTAATATTTCCAACACCATAATAACTCAAATGCATCAATTCTTCTATGGTCTTCCTTATTCATTGTCCAACTTTTTTTTTACTGCACTCCAATGAAAACAAATGATTATAAACTGGATATAAAAGAAAGACAAAACTATGTGTGTTCTATAAGAAATCTACTTTAAATTGGTGACAGATATAGATTAAAAGTAAGAGGATGGAAATAGATATGCCATGCAAACATTGCTAAAAATAAAGCAAGACTTCAGTAAAAAGAATCATTAACAAGAATAAATAAGGACATTTCATACTGGTAAAAGGGTCAGTTCACCACAAAGATATTACAATCAATGAAGCAAAAACTGAAAGACCTAAAAGAATAAACAAAGCAGTAATTATGCTTGGAAATTTCAACACTCCTTTCTCAACAATTTAAGGAGCCTTGGTTGGTGCTATGAGAGAAACACTGCACCGCTAACCATAAGGTTGGCAGTTCTAACCCTTCAGCTGCTCCGTGGAAGAAAGGTGAGCCTTTCTGTTCCTGTAAAGATTTGCAGTCTCAGAAACTCCATATAGGGTTACAATAAGTTGGTATCAAATCCATCGCAGTAGGTTTGATTTTGGGTTTCTCAACAATTTAAAGAACAGGTAAACAGAAAATCAATAAGGATATGTGCAACTTGAATAAATTTATTTCTAATTTGACCTAATGGACATAAAAATGTCTACCCAAAAGAACAGAATACCCATTCTTTTCAAGTGCACATGGAACATTCTCCAGAATAGATCATGTTTTGGGCCATACAACAAGGCTCAACATATTTAAAAGGATTGAAATTGTACAAAGTGCACGCTATGCCCATTGCAGAATTTGATGAGAAACAAGGAACAGAAACTATTTTTAAAATCCTCAGACATTTGCAAATTAAGTAACATACTTCTAGATAGCTCATGGGTTAAAGAAGAAATTACAGGTAGATTTAAGAGTATTCTGAACTAAATAAATAAAAAATAAAAACACAATCCATGAAAATTTGTGAGATGCAGCTGAAAAGTGATCTAAACTTCCATGTTAAGATGTTAGGAAAGAAAGAGAGAGAGAAAGAATCCAATTAAACTCCAGAGAAGGAAATAGCAAACACATTAAAGTAGAAATTGATGAAATAGGAAACAAGGGGGAGAAATGAAGAAAGAAAAATGAATGAAACCTCACATCTGGTGCTTAGAAAAGAAAAATCAGTAAAATTGATAAATTTCTAACTATATATGTTGTTGTTGTTGCTGTTATGTGCTGTCGAGTTGGTTCCAACTCATAGCCACCTTGTATAGGGTTTCCAAGGAACAGCCAGTGGGTTTGAACCACCAACCTTGCTGCTCAAACTGACCTTGTGGCCCAGTGCATTATCCTCCAGTGGCACACAGACACAAATGTCAAAGATAAAAGAGGGGTATCATTACAAACCCTGCAGATTCAAAAAAGGAAAATAAGGAAAAATTAAGAACAACTTTATTCCAATAATGTCAGGGATTTAATACAATAGATAACTATTTATAATAATGCCACTGCCCTTCTTTTTAGGAGATACATGTAGAAATATGTGGAGATGAAGCATACCTAACTTTCAAATGGCTCATTAACATGTTAACAATTACTGAGTATAAGTAGGGACTCTGAGAATGTTTGCAGTATTCGTCCTTCATCTTTTCTGTATATTTAAAGCTTTTCATAAAGCAAAGTTGGGAAAGCTAAGTTAGTCACAAACACTTGTTAGTAAAGCAGTTATAACTCCAGTTTAGTCGTTTGAAACAGGACTGATGATAGAGCAATGTTGTGACATTTGTGCCCAAAGGGTAGGACCATAACTTACCCTTTGTGAATGGATGAAGCTTCTCAAATGAGATGGTGAGCAGTGGGATGTCCTACAGAAAGAATGTGCAGAGAAAGGGCTTTGGTTTCTGGGAAGCCAGTCTTGTGCCTTTCATTATTAGCAAGAGCCAACAAAAAATGTTGAGTAGCTTTATTTACAAATTCAGCTACTACAAACAACTACTAAAATGTCATGGCCTTCAGTACTGTACTTTGCTTTGTAAACAGAGGTTTAACCTTCTTAATTCTTCCCAGAGTTTGGAAAAAGAGGCCTTGATTCACTCACACACACACACACACACACACACACACAAGACCGTGGCCTAATTGGATACTAATTACTCATAAGAACTTGTTTACCCAAACTTCCCATAAACCAATCTTGACCTGGAAAGAGACCATGCACAAAAAACCCAGAAGAGCAGCTAGAAAAACACAAATAGATTTATTCAATCTTGAATGTCCTCTTTTCTTCAGAAATGACATAGTTAATTGCACAAGAATAAACAATACTAAAGTTGATAAATCCCACATTTACAGACTGAGGACAGTTTTCCCATATATCTAAAGAGCTGTATATTTGGAACTGGACAAAGATGAAAACAAGGGTGATTGACAATCTGAAGCCAAGGTGTCATAGACAAACAGCATCACCTCTGTTTTAATATATATCTTGTGATTAGAGCATCGGTAAAGGAAGCTAACTATTGTTTGTTTACCAATTTTATCTGAGAGCAACAGATGATCCAAGCCTCAGAAGTCAAATCTATGCCTCCCACCCCCAGCCTATTTTTGTAAATAAAATATTATTGGAACACAGCCATGCTTAGTCATTCATGTATTGTCTATGGCTTTTCTGTCTCTATGACAGAGATGCTGATTAGTTGGAACAGACACAAGACATGCAAGTACCTCCCCTCCCATCACAGCATGCAGAGATTGGATGGAGAATCACAGACATAAACAAAGAAAGTTATTGCAGCTGCTTTTTGGGTTTCAAAAGTAAGGTTGTTATTGTTGGCTGCCATTAAGTTGGCCCCAACTAATGGGAACCCCTTGCACAACAGAATGAAATACTACCCAGTCATGCACAATCCCATGATTGGTTGGTGATGGGACTGTTTTGCTTCATGTATTTTCATTGACTGAGTTTTGGAAGTTGATTACCAGACCTTTCTTCTGAGTTCATCAGATGAAGCTCTGATGAAACTTGTTATACATCATGACAACATGTGAGAATTCTACAACTGAAGCACCAATGCCCCCACAGCAAGGTTACTATTTCTTATTAATGAATTAGATTATCTACTGCTCTCAAACAATGCATGGTGTAGTGCTCAGTTGCCTTCTAGTTGTTTGATCCATGCTGGAGTTTTGAGTAGAATTAAATCATAAGTTGATTAATTCATTGCAAATACCATATTAAACAATATCAGCAGTACCATAAACACGGACCTCACCAGATGGAATACACCAGATTCACACTGAGTACATCTGTGGAAATGATGATGGAGAAGTTCCACATCATCAGCCAAAATAAGGCCAGGAGCAGACTGTGGAACAGACCATCAATTGTGCAATGCAAGTTCAAGCTGAAGCTGAAGAAAATTAAAACAAGTCCAGGAGAATCAAAATATTACCTTGGATATATCCCATCTGAATTTAGAGACCATCTCAAGAATAAATTAAATGCATCAGACACTAATAATCAAAGATCAGAAGAGTTGGGGGTGGTGACATTAAGAACATCATACAAGAAGAAAGCAAAAGCTCATTAAAAAGACAAGAAAAAGGAGTGGCAATTTTAATCTTTGATAAAGTAAACTTTAAGACAAAAACCAGCATTAGAGATAAAGAAGGATACTCTGTCATGTTCAAAGGATCAATTGAGTAAGATGACATAACCATAATAAATATCTACGCTCCCAATGAAAAAGCACCAAGATATATGAAGCAAACCTTACTAGAA
>NW_006408567.1:19839879-19840901 GCF_000296735.1 Chrysochloris asiatica | reverse complement strand
CAATTCCTCTAGTTGCTATTTACCCACAAGAAATAGGAGCCATAACATGAGTAAATATATGCACACCGATGTTCATAGCTGCACTATTTACAATAGCAAAAAGATGGAGACGGCCTAAGTGCCCATCAATTGAAGAATGGACAAACAAACTGTGGTACATATACACAATAGAATAGTATGCTACCTTGAACAAGGAAGCTGCAAGCCACCACATAACATGGATGAACCTTGAGGACATTATGCTGAGTGGAATTACTCAGTCACAAAAAGAGAAATACTGCATAGGACCTTTATTGCAAAAGAGTAAGAAAAATAACCCAAACTAAAAGAGGAAAAATTATATATATATTTGCTGATCACCAGGAAATATGAGATGAGAGGAGGGGAGGGAGGGAGGGAGAAGATAGAGCATAGGGTAGGAAATAGACACAGCATAGCTTGGGGGCAGAGGTGGGTGGGGAGGGGCAATGCACAAGAAGTGGGAGGGGAATGGAAGAACAAGGCTGGTGGGAGAACAGTTAGGCAGGTTCACAAGGGCTAAGAGGGACCGAGGTAAATGATGTATGCACAACCTTGGAACAACAGGGCTCCAGGATACAGGGATTGAGGCATGGTTTGAAGGGGTAAAAGAGGGGAATAACATTAAGATGCTTGGCTGTCTTTTGAATCTTGGTTTCCCTTGCTTACCATTGTAAAATAGACACTTGGGGGAGGGGGAGGAATAACCAGAAACATCACTAAAGAAAGCTTGTAAGTCCGTTTTCAGCCTATAAGTTATTGGAATACCTTAAAGGGTGCTAGAAGTTGCACAGTGAAAGAGGCTTCCTGTGGAGCCTTTACATTGCACAAGACCATAGGTGGAATCCAGAACCCCATCCAGAGCCAATGAGGTAGGAAATTTCCACTGGAAAGGATGAGTAGAACAGCCTGGAGTGGCTACAAGAACAGAAGATACTTCGTGATAGAAAGAGACAGGCAGGAAAAATCTGAAACAATAATGGCAGTCTGATTGATTACTACAA
>NW_006408567.1:19799926-19837732 GCF_000296735.1 Chrysochloris asiatica | reverse complement strand
TTTGCAGCCCGATTCATAACCACTATGCTACCAGAGCTCCTTTCAAGTGATAGCATATGATTAAGGACTAATGGAACTGAAGGAATAAGTTCAAGCAGCACTGAAGGCATTCCTGAAAATCAAGCCTCCAGAAATCGACAGAATGGCAACTTAAATGTATCAACAAATTTATGCAGCCCTGGAGGCACTCGCTTGTCTATGCCAAGAAATTTGGAAGAGAGCTACCTGGCCAACCAATTTGGAAGAGATTCATATTGGTTCCCCTTCCAAAGAAAGGCAACTCAGTGGAATGCAGAAATCATCGAACAATGTCATTAATGATGCATACAAGTAAAATTCTGCCGAAGATAATTTTAAAACAGTTGTAAAAGTACAACATCAGGGAGCTGCCATAAATTCAAGCTGGATTCAGAAGAGGATGTAGAACATAGAATATCATTGCTGGCATTAGGTGGATCTTGGCTGAAAGCAGAGGATACCAGAAAGATGTTTGCTTATTTTATTGACTAAGCAAAGGCATTCAACTATGTAGGTCATAACAAACTCTGGATAACATTGCAAAGAATGGGAATTCCAAAAATACTTCATTGTGCTCTTGAGGAACCTGAACATAGACCAAGAAGCAGTCGTTCAAACAGAACAAGGGGATACTGAATGGTTTAGGAAAGGTGTTCGCTAAGGTTGTATCTTTTCACCATAGTTATTCAGTCTGTATGTTGAGCAAATAATCCAACAAATTGCATTATATGAAGAAGAATGTGGCATCAGGATCAGAGGAAGACTCATTAAGAATCTGCAATATGCAGATGATACAACCTTGCTTGTTGGAAGTGAACAGGACTTAAAATAAGTACTGATGAAGATCAAAGACCACTGCCTTCGGTATGGGTTGCAACTAAATGTAAAGAAAACAAAAATCCTCACCACTGGACCAATAAATAACATCATGATAATTGGAGAAAAGAATGAAATTCTCAAAGACATCATTTTACTTGGATCCACCATCAACACTCATGGAAGCAGGAGTCAAAAAATCCAATAATGTATTGCATTAGGCAAATCTCCTGCACAAAACCTCTTTAAAGTGCTCAAGAATAAAGCTGTCAGTTTGAGGGCAAGGTGTACATGAACCGGGTCATAGTATTTTCAATGGCCTCACATGCACTTGAAAGTTGGACAATGAATAGAAAAGACCATAGAAGAATTGATACGTTCAAATTATGGTGTTGGAGAAGAATATTGAAAGTACCATGGACTACCAGAATAACAAAGAAAAATCTGTGTTGGAAGAAGTACAGGCAGAATGCTCCTTAGAAACCAGGATGTTGAGACTTTGTTGTTCTTTGGGCATCATGAAGGATCAGTCTCTGGAGAAGGACATCATGCTTGGTAAAGTGGAGGGTCAGTGAAAAATAGGAAGATCCTCAGTGAGATGGACTGACACAGTGGTAGCAACAATAGGCTGAAACAGAACAATTTTGAGACTGTAGCAGGACTGGGCAGTGTTTCATTCTGTGGTGCATAGAGTCACCATCCATAAGTCGGACGTCACCTAACAGCAACATTAGATGATAAGCTTGTGGAGGGCTGTAGCCATGTCACAAATGGTACCTACTCTCCACCACTACACACATGTAGCACTGTTCTGCTTTGGTGCTCAATTAAAGCAATGCACTGATTGGCATGTATGTCAATGCCTTTTGCAAGTCAGTTTGGTTTAAATTCCTCTGGGGTGGCGCGGTGGGCTAATGCGGTGGCGTGTGAAAATATATGAACCACAAGGTCAATGGTTCAAGCTCACCAGTCAATTCTTGGAAATCATATATAGGATCGCTATGGGTCAGAACCTACCCAATGGCAATTAAAACAACAGGAAGCAAACACTCATGATAGAGATGAGAGAGCTGCTTTACAGAAGCAAAGTAAATTGCAAAAAAAATCTATAGCCGCCTTTGCACACACCCAAATAAAACATTTCCAAGAATAAAATTGTGGTGGTAGGTGTGACAAATCTGCATTTCATCATCACCTTTTCTTCCTGCCAATCCTGTAACACAGACATGCCTTCCTGTCTCCGTCAGCAGAACACACCAAACACAGTGTGATGTTTAGAAAACTGAGCATCTCGCTGTACTATGCCCAGGTTCAATGTGAAATCAATGTCATTTGAAATCATGGCTTTATAATGAAATTGTGTCAATACTAGGACGTTCCCTAGAAGGTTACTTTAAAAATAAATATCTAGCAGAGGGTTTTTTTAAATTTTGTGAGTGTGTTGTTTTTCTGATTATCTCTTTAGAATATTGGGAATGGATGTCATACATACATGAATTTTCATTTTATCACAGGTCCAGGCTGTTTGGATTCCAGCTTCAAGTAATTGCAATGCCTATGTTTGGAAGTGCTTGTGTGACATCAAGCATTGAAGGCTTATCTATCATCCATTCTTTGCAAATGGGCGGAGATCTGCCTGTGACCACAGCCTAAAGAATAACCTGAGAAAGCACCATTCTGGAAGGAGAATTGTCTGGATCAAGCAATGATGGGGAGATTAAAATTATCACGGCAATTGGTCTCACATCTACCATGGTCCTCCCAGCCCCCACAGGGTCCTGTGTCTCCCTCTGTGGGTCCAGATTATTTCTGAGTTAACACACTGCTGTACATAGGAATGTATAGTATTCATACTATACACAAGACTGAAGTCCTGGTATGACATTGTAGGTTAATGTGCTGGACTGCAAAGTCGTTTGAACTGCAGGGTCAGTGGTTCAAGCTCACCAATTGCTCCTCAGAAATCCTATACAGGGTCACTGTGGGTCAGAACCAACTCGATGGCACTTCACAACAACAATGATAACAACATAGAAATAGTATACTCTACACAGCAATCTTCCCTCCTACCCCCCATAGTTTGGTGTCCAGTGACATACCAGCTGGACACACAACAAAGCTGCCTCATAACTCTGGGATGGGAGTCAGGAAACGTCTATCCTTCAAGGAGGGTTCATTGTCTGTGTGAGTCCCAGGTGTGACAGAGAGAATTCATTGGGCTGCTCTACCAATCGGTAGGCCCTGTTGAAATAAGATGCTGTAGAACCTAACTCAAGACTCAAAAATTCACTTATATTCCTATTGGATTGGCTTTTGGTGGCAAGGCAAGAATCCTACTTGGGATTTTATGTCAGTTCACAGCAGGCATCTTCAACAATTAAGGTATGGAACCTGAGTAACTGGGTGGAGGTTTTGCTTTGAAAACATCACTTGAGAGCTCCCAAAGGCCATTCTCAGTCAGAATATTTGGATAGAATGTCTGGGAAATCATGGGAACTCTTAAACCAAGTCAAAGCAAGTAGCTCATGGTGAGAATAGAACTGTTCCATAGTGTTTTAATGGTTGTGACCTTATGGAAGCACATAAATAGACCTTTCTTCCAAGGTGCCTTTGGGTGGATTCAAACTGCCAACTTTTCTATTAGTAGCCAAGCACTTAATCTTTTTCACCACCTAGGGACACTTATCATGAGAACTCTTGTTAGTATCAAATTCCATAAATTACTGACACCCTTTGATCTCTCTCAGAGAGATAATTGCTACAACTGGGTATTAATTTTGCCCAGGAGCAAAAAAAAATGTGTCTTTTATCTTCAGACTATTTTTATAAATCTTAATCAATGGGGTAAGAGCTGTCTTACGTTTGTATCCCATTCAGGGTAGAGATTTCCTTTTATCTAAAAGATTCTGTCTGGTGCCTGAAATTAGTTATTTAGGAAGCATAGGGGACAGAATAGCCCATTCGTTTCAATTTTATATTGACACTGATCTATCAGGTTTCATCGTATTCCACCTCGTGATTGAAGTTTCATCAGCACTGGGAACAGTAGAGAATATTCAATTATAAAACCAGCTCCATGATTTAAAGACATCATGAAATGACATTGACGAGTATTTGTAAAGGCGGACTATCAGATGGTATGTTGGGATGAAATGACAAAGGAACCATGTTCACAATAATGGGAAAGCCTGTTAATCTGTCGTATTACATGCTATGGCACCGCAAATAATTTCAGACACCCCTCTTGAACAGCCTCTGCCTTTCCAGGGTAGGGTACCAGGCATAATTGGCTGTAGTTTGGTTTTGAGAGGCAGCACATGTATCCATGTGGTCCAGCCACATCTGTGCCTCCTGCAGCTCAACTCTCTGGGCCAGTACCACTACTCACTCCTGTACCACCTGATTATCAATAATCGGCAGCCAACATCAGAAAAATCCACCCTGAATTCTGCTACACACACAGTGAACAGGGAAGAACATATTCACTTCCAGTCTCTATCACATCCACCAGGAGACAGGTGATAAATGCCTGATAACCAACATATAATCATCAAATAAATATAAATACAACCATACCACACTGTCTTGGAGACAACAAACAATTTTGTTTGAAATAAGACAGAATACCTCAAATAAGTGATCAAAATATAGAGTCAGAAAACATAATGTCAGAAATGGTATTGGAACTACTCAATAAGGAAGTCAAAAGAATGATATTTAGGTACCTTGAACAGATTAATAGAATGATCAGGGAAATTGCAAATGAAAGCAAGAAAACTACAGATACCTTAGAAGAAGTCAGGAAAGCACTACAAGAACAGATTGACAAAATAAGTGGAAAAATTAAAAAACATCCAATAGAACGCCAGAAGATAAAGACTTCAGAAATAGATGGAATACGTCAGAAATACATGGAAGGTGCAAAGAAGTAGAATTCAATCAATGTAAGGATGAATTAGTGAGCTTAATGATAAATCTCTAGATTTTGAATATATTCTGATTTTGAATCCTCTTCTAGAGGAGCAATCAGAACAAAAAGAACAAGAAATTACAAGGAAAGTCTAAGATTTCAGTGGGACACTGAAGAATAGCTTACGAGGATTTGAAACACGGTGGATGGCGTGGACCAGCAGCAAACTACCCACACAGTAGAGGAGCCTCTGGGTCTTATCTGGCCCAGTCTGGATGAGTGCATTTATGTGAAAATGTGAAATGACCGAGAGCTTCGAGGAAGATTACATGCTTATGATCAACATTTAAATATGATATTGAGAAATGTGGAAGAAACTGTGACTACTATAGAAATTGATGAAGAAACATAAGAAGAGATATATAAATCAACAAAATGAAATATTCCAACACTCATTATTCAGGATGATGCTGTTGTATTTATTGCCCCTCCACTGAGAGTCAGCTGAAACAATGAATGGTGTCCTGTGGGGAAAAGAAGAGACTTTATAAAATTATTTCTTTAAGACAGAATATATTCAAAAGAGAAACTTGTGTCAAATTTGATATTCAGAAATGATCAAGATCATTCCACTCTTGAAATGAGTTGATTTGCAAGCTCATAGGCTAATTGACAGTTTTATTTGTTCCCAGCCCTTCCAATACATGTAATCACAAAAATAAAGAACAGTTTTTGCAAAAAAAAAAAAAAAGTGATTGGAATTCCAGAATAGGAAGAGACACGCACAGAAAATTGTCAGAGTTGTTAGAAGGAAACTTCTCTAACATTATGAAACATGAGAAGATATGCATTCAAGAAGTAGAATGAACTCCAAACAGAATAGATCCCAAAAGAAAATCACCAAGACCTATTGTTATTACATTTCCCAATACCAAGGATGAGTAAATAATCCTGAGAGCAGCTCAAGAAAAACAAAAAGTTACCTACCGAAAGATCTAATAAGACTAAGCTCTGGTTTCTCAGTAGAAACCATGCAGGCAAGAAGATAATGGAATGGCCTATAGGAAACTATGAAAGAAAAAAAATCACCAACCAAGAATCATATTCCCAGCAAAAATGTCCATCAAATAAAACAATGCAATATGACATTTCCAGATAAACAAATTAAAATAATTTGTAAAGACCAGATGAACCTGGACCCCTGGTGTGGCACTAAGGGTTAATGTGCTGGACTGCAAAATCAGTTTGAACCACAAGGTCAGCGGTTCAAGCTCACCATCCGCTCCTTGGAAACCCTATACAGGGTTGCTGTGGGCCAGAACCAACTCGACGGCACTTAACAACCACAACAACTACAACAGAACAAGCTTACAAACAATACTAAAAGGAGATCTGTGGGCAGAAAACAAACAATAGACAGTAATTTGAGATTAGCATACATAACAGTATCACCAGATATGTTGTTGTCAGATATAGACGTATTCAAAGTTAAAAAAACAAACAAACAAACAAAAAACCTGTTGTGTTGTTATATGTCCTAACATCTGACTCATAGTGACCCTATGCACCATGGATGAAACTGCCTGATCCTTGACATCCTCACAATTGTTACATTTGAGGTCTCTGTTGTTGCCGCTGTCAATTCATCTCATTTAGGGTCTTCCTCTCTTTCTCCCATCCTCCACTTTCCAAGCAGGATGTCCTTTTCCAGGGACTAGTCCTTCCTGACAATATGCCCAAAGGATATAACACTAGTGCATACCTTTCCTGATTTTAAACCATCCATGTCCCCTTGTTCTATTTGAAAAGCTGCCTCTTGGTCTATGTATAGGTTCATCTTGAGCACAATCCAGTGCTCTGGAATTCCCATTCTTCACCATGTTATCCGGAGTTTGTTATGATCCACACGGTCTGATGTCTTTGCATAATCCATAAAACACAATTTAACATCTTTCTGGTATTCTCTGCTTTCAGCCAAGACCTATGTAAAATCAGCAATGGTAACCCTCATTCCACATTCCCTTCTGACTCCAGCTTGAATTTCTGGTAGCTCCCTGTGGAAATATTGGTACAATCATTTTGGAATTATTTTCAGCAAAGTTTACGTGCATGTAACATGATTTCTATATTCCACCGAGCCACCTTTCTTTGGAATGGGTAGAAATATGGATCTCTTCCAACTTGGTAGGCCAGGTAGCTGTCTCCCATATTTCTTGGAATAGACAAGTGAGCACCTTGAGTGTTACATCATTTTATTATAACATTTCAATTGGTATTCTGTCAATTCCTGGTTTTTTTGCCAGCACATTCAGTAAAGCTTGAACCTGTTCCTCCAAAACTATCAGTTCTTGATCATATACCACCTCTTGAAATGGTTGAACATTGACCATTTCTTTTTTGGTACAATGACTCTGTATATACCTTCCATCTTCTTTTGATCCTTCCTGCATCATTCAATATTTTGCCCATTGCTATTGTTGTGTGCCTTCAAGTTGGTTCTGACTTGTAGCGACTCTGTACAGGATTTCTGAGAAGAGCTGTTGGGTTCAAACTGTTGACTTTCCATTTAGCAGTCTAATGTGAATACTTCAACATAGTAACCTGAAGCTTGAATATTTTCTTCAGTTTTTTTAGCTTGATAAATGCTGAGTGCATTTTCTCTTTTGGTTTTCTAAGTCCAAGTATTTGCACATTTCATATTAATACTTTACTTTTTCTTCTTGAGCTCCTCTTTAAAACTTTCTATCCAACTTGTTTACATCTTCATTTCTCCCAGTTGCTTTAGCTTCTCTGTGCTCAAAAGCAAGTTTCATTGTCTCTTCTAACAACCATTTTTGTCTATTCTTTCTTTCCTGTTTTTTAAATGACCTTCTGCTTCCTTCATGCATGAAGTTCTTGATGTCATTCCACAACTCTTCGGTTACTAGTGTTTAATATATCAAATTTGTTCTGAGATGGTCTCTAAATTCAGGTGTGATATACTCAAGGTCATATTTTCGCTCTCATGGACTTGTTTTAATTTTCTTCATTCTCAGCCTGAACCTGCATATGAGCAATTAATGGTCTGTTCCACAGTCAGCTCCTGGCCTTATTCTAACTTGATATTGAGTTTCTCCATCATCTATTCCTACAGATGTTGTCAGTGTGATTCCTAAGTATTCCATCTGGTGAGATCCATGTATATAGTCACTGTTTACGTTGTTGAAAACAGGCATTTGCAATGAAGAAGTCATTGGTCTTGCAAAATTCTATCATGTGAGCTCTTGCATCATTTATATCACCAAGACCATATTTTCCAACTACTGACCCTTGCTCTTTGTTTCCAAGTTTACATTCCAATCACTGGTAATTATCAATGCATCTTGATTGCATGACACATCAATACTAGACTAAGACGCCTGGCCCTAAACTTAACCTTAGTTCAAACCATTAAAAAAGTCCTAGACATAGCTCTAATAGTGTAGTGGTTACGAATCGGGCTGTGAACCTTAAGGTCAGCGGTTCGAAACTACCAGCTGCTCTGCAGGAGAAAGATGAGGCTTTCTACTCCCATAAAGATTTACATCCCCGGAAACCCTGTACAGGGTCGCTATGGGTTGGAACCGACTCGACGGCACTTAACAACAACAACAGACATAGTCTGTATTAAAATTAATTCAATTATTAAAATAAAATGTATGAAAAAATAACCATATGCACACAACTTCCACAAAAACAAAGAAAAATAAATAAACACAGGGATTCTAAATTCAAATTGAAGAAAATAAAAATGTTAAAAAAAAAAAGCCTTGTAAATTTGTAAATGGAGGATGCTTGCCACTGTTTTTATATTTGTAATATTTGAGCCCAGTTTTAGCCAATTGAACCTGTAAGCTGTCTTACTTTGTTTTTTCTGATCCATTCAGGGACTCCGAACAGAGCATTCTATTAAAGGCAGAGTTTACTCACCAGTAGAAATATAGATAAAACATAACCAATAGGGTTCTTTGACTTGTTAGTGGCAGAAACCCAACACAGACAGGCTTAAGTCTCAAAGGAGACACATTACTCAGGGAAGTTAAGTGACTAGAAGCTGGGACTTCAGGAAGAGCTGGATCTAGGGTCACAGAATTCCTCCAGGACTCTGTATCTCCATCTTTTAGGCTCATTGCTTTTTCTATGCTATATCTTTGTTCTCAAGCACAAAGTTGTCTGCTGGCATTCCAGGACTGCAGGATTTTTGGTGTTTATAATTTCAGGAGAGACTCTCTTACTGCATGTATTGGTCTGTGGAAGAAAACTGTACCTGGAACTACAGGGGTCTCATGTCCACCCCTATGGATGTGATGGGGTTGACTACTTTTCCAGGTTGGGGATGAAAGTTTCCGAAAGTCGAGAGAAGGGTTTAGAGATGCAAGGTGGACCCAATCGTAGGTTTCCACTACTGGATGTTGGGACCAGCCTCCCAGATGAGATGTGTTCCATGGACACTGATAAGCGCATGGCAGAACAATTGGCAGAAGTTGGAGGAGGAATAAATATGATAAATTTGACAGCAGGAAAAAAGTAAAGAGCCTCAAAACAACAACAACAACAACAACAAAAAATACAACCACCTCAAAACTGGCAACTTCCCAAGTCTGCAAACTTGCAAATGTTATGTAAACAATGACAGGAAAGAGCTTTCTGAGTTGCATTGCACTTAGCTACTGCAGACAGCCTACCCTTACAGAACACGGAGCTTTCTTGAGGCTGTGCCCTTCAGATTCTTTTTGAATTTGACATTTAAAAAAAAGTTCCACCCACGGGTTTCCTTTGAGAGACTGGAGTATCTCTGAAGTTAATATTCAGGTAAATAAAGAGAGTGCTTGGAAGAAAATTACCTCCGCTGAAATGCTTGTCGCTTTGCCTTGTTTCTTAGGAGAATGACAGAAGGAAAAGGAAATGGCAGAGTTCCTCTGTGGCATCTAAAGGTTCTCCTGTGGTTCACAGCTTAGAACAAGGTGGGAGCTCTTTCCATTCTCCTAGCTCTGGTAGCTCTACATCAGTCATTCTTTGGTGTCCGTGAATAACTTGGATGAGAAAAAATTCCATGCCTATTTTCACCATTTCCAGCTGAAATTTAACATTATCCTCCATTATTCAATAGAGGCAACAAATAACTGCAGCATCATCACCTGTGATTTTATTGCCAGTCACAGAATCACAGAATTATTATTGCTGTTGGCTCTCAAAGTTTGCTTATGTTCATCACTACTTGCAAATTCACTTTGATTTAACTTTTTGTTGCAAAGCACGTCAATAAAGATACATGTACATCGTTGTCGTTGTTATTAAGTGCCTTTGAGTTGGTTTTGACTCATAGCGATCCTATATAGGGTTTCCTAGGAATGGCTGGTGGGTTTGAAGTACTGACCTTGTAGTTCAAACCAGCCTTGAGGTCCAGTGCTTATCCTACAGTGTAAGACCAGAATTCCTACACATACATTGCTTTTTCATAATAATTCAGTATGCCTTTCAATATAATTAGTATCCCTTGTCATTCTACAAAATCTCTCTTATGGATTTAAAAAGATCATACTGATAACTGATAACCCAATCCAAACTCAGAGGGCAGCAAACAGAAGGTACCAGGGGACAGGCAGGACCAGCTGTGGCTCGCTGGACAAGGCATTTGCTTCTCGGACCTCAGTTTGCTCATGTGTACGATGGATCTAGGGTGCATAGAGCCAATTTACCTCCCCAGAGTCTTTTTTATCATCGTATCTAATGACCCTTCACTGATGGGACTTAATGTGATGGCAGAGCCCCATTTGTGTCATTTTGGCTGATCTCAAAGAATGCAGTCATGCTTAGTTAGGAGTTGTCCTTGGGAAATTTTAAATCCTGTCTCGTTTCTCCCTACTTCTCCTTGCTTTTTGTTATGGATAGAATTATGTCCTTTCGTCTGGTACCTGTGAACATGACATTGTGTGTGGTGGTAGTGTGGTTGTGTACCTTGGTGTCAGTTCCGACTCATAGCGACCCTGTACAGGGCTTCCAAGGCTATAAATCTTTACAAGAGCAGATAGCCTCATCTTTCTCCATGGAATGACTGGTAGTTTCGAACTGCTGATTTTGAGGTTAGCAGCCCGATTTCACATCCACTACACTACCAGGGCTCCTTTCTGCCATACATAATAAAGCGCCACAAACTGGATGGCTTGACAGAATTAAACTTGAATCTATTCTTTCCCAGTTCTGAAGGCTGGAAGTCTGAAATCAACATGTCAGCAGGGCCGTGCCACACCTCTCTGAAGAATCTGTCATGTCTCTTTCCATTTCCGGTGGTCTCAGGCATCCCTTAGCTGATGGCAGCATCACTGCTATCTCTGGTTCCATCTTCACATGACTGTTGTCCCTCTGTTTCTCTCCATCTCTGTGTCTCTTCTCCTTTTTGAATAAGGACACCAGTCTTAAAGAATTAGGGTGCACTCTACTACAACATGGTTTTATCATGGTTAAGTGTTGTTGAGTCAGTTCCGCCTGGTGTGTTTGAGCCCCTGACCTTGTGGTTCAAACCGACCATGCAATCTAGTTCATTATCCTGCTGTACTTCACCAGTACTCCCTATTCCAGTACAGCCACATGCTAACTAATAACATCTTCGAAGACCCTGTTTTCTGATTAGGTCATATTCACAGGTACTGGGAATTTGTATTTCAATATATTATTTGGGGGGACACAGATTAACCCATAACAATTACCTCTTTATAGCTTTTGACACCAGAGAGTCCCTGTCCCCTTGTCATATATTATTAGTGCCAGTCACATGGGGATTGACTTGGGGGTGTCAGCAGGAGACGCCATCTTTTTATTTCATTCATATGCAATCTCAACATTCATAGAGCAACTGTGTAATGTTGGATTCCAGCAATCACTGGATTGGGATACTTGGATGGTGAAGTGAGGAGTTGAGGATGTGGGAACCTTTATGAAGGCACTTCTCAGAACTGATGCTGAAACCATGTCAGACGTCTTGGCAGAGGCTATTCTTAAAGAGACTTACCGGATGTTCGTAGGAAGGGTGTGACTGGTCTGATGTTAAGATATTTTATGACTGTGGATTAACCAGGAAAGGGGAATGGGAGAGAAGCGGTCATTAATCTTCCTACAGGAGAGCGTGGGACAGTCAGAAATAATCCTGATGGCACAATATCTACTCCATGGACCACATGCCCCATAATATTCCCACATAGATAGATGGGCATTTGCACTGCTGCTTGAAAAATCTAGTTCAATCCTGCAATTGTAACAGAGGATCTACTGTATGTTCCCTTTGGGAGGGCTGCAGAATGAACAAAACACAGTTCTGCCCTTAGAGTGAAGGGGTTGAGTAGAACCAGCAAGCAGACCCCATACCGTCAGGTAGACTGGGAGATGGGTCCATGTGCTGTGGGTGACTAAGAGCCTACATCCCCTCAAGAGGGCATCTCTGAGGGCCCCTGAGTTGCATGGCTGGCTCTCAGGCCTACCATAAGTAAAGTCAGAGCAAGACATTGCCCCTTCCATTCCTCAGTGTCTCCTGTGGATCCCACATGAGATACTCTTTTAAACCTACCAGTAAATCAGTTGCCACGGAATCGTCTTTCTAACTCTTGATGACCACATGTGTGTCAGAATAGAGCTGTGCCCCATAGGGTTTTCAAGCACTGAATTTTTGGAAATAGATTGTTAAACTTTTCTTTTGAGATTCCTCTTGGGGGACTTGAACCTCCCACCTTTCCATTAACAGTCCAGTGTGTTACCATTTGTACCACTCATGGACTCCTACAAAAGACAAACTCTTCTCAAATGACCAATCAGAGGGCAACCTGGGGCCAGCTCCTTCTACTTGGATGATGTCACTAGGACTTCTAGGCTTCTCCTTCTGTGGCTGATTGACATCTGGAGGGCAGCCTTCTCTGTCTACATCTTGCCATCACAGAACCCATTCCCTATAAGTGGTCCTCTTCAGAGCAGCCTCATGGTTTCCCAGATCCTTCCAGGACCCCTCAGAAGGCAGCCCACAGTGTGATAGAATTCCTTTAGTCTCCCCAGGAAATGGCTCAGTGGTAGTATCCCTGTCTTCCATGTTGGAGACCTGGGTTTGATTCCCAGACAGTTCTCCTCATATGACTCTTGATCATATTCTACCTCTTGAAATGGTTGAACAGTAATCATTCCTATTTGGTACAGTGATCCTGTGTGTTCTTTCCATCTTCTTATGATGCTTTCTGCATCCTTCAACATTTTGTCCATAGAATCCTTCCGTATTGTAAGTTGAGGCTGAATTTTTTCTTCAGTTCTTTCAGCTAAGTGTGTTCTTCACATTTTTTCCCTGATAAAGGTCTAATAAAATATGTATAAAACTTCAACATTTCAACAACAACAAAAGCTTACCGAATTAAAAAATAGACAACATGTGAACAGACACTTCACCAAAGAGGACCTTCAAGCAGACAACAAGCACATGAAAAGATGTTCCAAACCATTTGCCATTGAAGAGATGCAAATTGAAAGTGCAGTGGGATGCCATCTCACTCCTGCTAAAATGGCAGTGATAAAAACAGCAACTAGAAGGCAACAAATGTGGGGACATTGGAACACTCTCATTCACTGTTGGTAGGATTGTAAAATGGTGCAACTACTTAGGAAAACAGTATGGCAGTTCCTCAAAAAATTATAAATATGGGTGTAGCTACTTTATGATCCAGTGATTTCACTCCTTGGTAATCCCCAAAGATCTAATTGAAGACACACAAGCAGACATGTACACACCCATGTACTTTGCAACACTATCATAATAGTAAAAAGCTGGAAACAACCTAAGTGCCCATCAATGGATGAATGGATAAATAAAATATAGCATCTGCATAGAATGGAATGATACACAATAATGAACAGTGAGTTCCTGAAATATCTTTGAACATGGATAAACCTATAGGATATTATGCTGGGCAAAATGAGTCAATCACAAGAGGACAAATATTGTATGATGTCACATTTATAAGATTACAAGAACAGCTATATACACAGAGACCAACATTCAGTTGTGTTTATCAGGACAGGGAGGGGATTCATTCTATAGGCAGTAGTCACTTACGGTTATGAGAAAGGTAGCAACAAACATGGAAGAAGTGTGCCCAGCTGAACTAAGAAAACCAATGCCAGTAAGTTGTGCACACACACACACACACAAAGATGTTTAGGTAAATGTTATTATATATAATTTTGCAAGAACAATCAAAATAAATGTCTATGTGTTCATGGTGGTGATAGTGGTGTATCGTGGAGTCAGTTCCGGCACACAGTGACCCTGTGTAGTTTCAGAGACGATAAAACTTTACCAGAGCAGAAAGCCTCATCTTCTCCCATGGAGTGGCTGGTAGTTTTGAACTGCTGACCTTGAGGTTAGCAGTCTGACTTGTAACCACTATGCTACCAGAGCTCCTTAAGTATACATAAATGAGGGGTCTTCAAAAGTTCATGGAAAAATTCCATTATTTTTGAAGCTCCCTCATACATGTGTATAAATATATATGCACATTTCTTTATATATAAAATGAAGCCCAGGTGGTGCTGTGGGCTAAACATTAGGGCTGTTAGCCACAAGATTCAAATTTAGCAAACAAGGTTGTATCATCTGCATATCGCAGGTTGTTAATGAATCATCCTCCAAATCCTGATGCCATGTTCTTCTTCATATAATTCAGCTTCTCAGATTATTTGCTCAGAATACAGAGGGAATAAGTGTAGCGGTAGGATATAATCCTGATGCACACTTTTTCTATTTTAAACCACACAGTGACCCCTTGTTCTGTTGGAATAACTTTAGTCTATGTACATGTTCTACAGGAGCACAGTAAATGTTCTGAAATTCCCATTCTTCACAATGTTATCCATAACTTGTAATTCACACAGTTGAAAGCATTTGCAAAGTCAACAAAGTAGAAGTAAACATCTTTCTGATATCCTCTGCTTTCAACCCAAATCTATCTGCAATGATATCTCTCATTCCACGTCCTTTTATGAATATAGCTTGAATTTCTGGCAGCTCTTTGCTGATGTACTGCTATAATCATTTTTGCATTATCTTCAGCAAAATTTTACTTGTATGTTATATTAATGCTATTATCCAATAATCTCTGCATTTTGTTGGGTCATAAAGATTACAGCCTTGAAAACCCATGGTTTTTCTCTTTCATATAACATTGCTATGATTCAAAGTTGACTCAAAGGCACCTAGAAACAATAACAAGATTATTGGAAGGGACAGCAGTGGTTCAGTGTTAGAATTTTTTGCTGTTCACATGGAAGACCAGAGTCCAATTCCTGGCCAACGCAGCTCATTCACAGTCAGCATCTGTTCATTAGTACATGAAGCCATTAATGCTTGTGTTGATGTTCACTTGCTATGGTGCTGGAAGAAAACCTTGGAAATCTACTTCCAAAATGAGCCAATGAAACCCTTACAGAACACAACAGGACATTGTCCAATATAGCACTGGAAGATGAGCTCCCTAGGTTGGAAGCTACTCAGGCAGATAGTGAAGATGAGACAGGGCCAGGCAACATTCTGGTCTGTTGTGCAAGGGTCACCGTAAGTCAGGGCCACCCAGCTGGCAACTAACAATAACCTCACCTTTACAGAAGTCTAATGGTTTATGTCAGCAAATTGAAGTTACGAGAAGTGGCCACATCATCAGGGACAGGTGCCAATGCACATTTGAAAAGGAAACTGGGAGACGATTCCAACTGGTCTCCCTGCTAACAGTCTTGGGGTGTGAGCACTTCTCCCTTGGGTCCTCCTGGGTCCCCAGCCTATAA
Source organism: Chrysochloris asiatica (assembly GCF_000296735.1). Lineage (NCBI taxonomy): Eukaryota > Metazoa > Chordata > Mammalia > Afrosoricida > Chrysochloridae > Chrysochloris > Chrysochloris asiatica. The sequence continues at coordinate 19,822,161 of NW_006408567.1, read as the reverse complement.
TTATGTTGAATTCCTAAAACAGTCAGGTGCACACCCAGTGCTAGAAGAAACAACATATCGAGGATTGAATGATCAGAAAGAAGACGGAAATAACCTAGCAGTGTGGGGTGGGGAAAGAACAAGAGGAGGGGAGGGGAGAGGTAAAGGGAGAGGAGAAAACAGAAATGGTGCCAGAGAGATGGTGGATCTGTGGACTCCATAGGAGACAGATGAAATAAAGTTGCTTACACTAGTGTGCACTGAAGAAAATGGCACTGTTTGCAAAAAACCCATGTCCTTTTGTGCATCCAAAGTGGAGTACTGATATCTCCTGAGAAATGTGAGTCTGCTAACCATTTTTCCCACTGACTTGATTTGATGGTCTTCCCACACACTCCCACTTCTAAGTATTTTAACCTGTTGTTCCTATGAGGGCTAAGGACCCCTGTCTGTGTCTGCCCATGCATTCCTCCTTTTGGTTTGTGAGCTATCTCTTAGTAGAAGGAACAGGAATATGAAGGAGGAGCAAGGCTCTCTGAGAGAACTCCTATTCCATTTAAGCCTAGTAGGCAGTAGGTCAGTTACATCAGATGTGCAACTGTAAGCCCTGAACTGTTCCCGTTCTCCCTTCTACCAGCTGCTCCTGTTGTCCTGTGGTTCATCCTGATTGATTGCAGGCATCTGTGGGTATCAGGTTCTCGGTTTGTGCCACCACTGAGAACTTTATGTCCTGTCCTGGGAGCTAGCTCTTTGCCAATGGTCATTAATGTCCACTCTGTGCTCTGACCACAGACACAAGGACCTCTGCTCGCTGGCTCCAGAACCAGGAAGGCAGATATTGACAAGCAGTACAGGCATGACTGAGGAGACAGCCGGGATGGAAGGCACTCCTCACCCCACCTCCTACCCACCTAAATACCGTGCTGTGCATGATCAAGGGGCAGACTGTGGGCACGACTCCATGGCAAAATGGGCCTGTTCCCAGAATTTGCTGCATAACTCTCAAGACACATTAAATCTGGAGCAAAGGACCTTTGGCCTGTAGAAGCCTGGCTGTGAGGAAGGCTGTTGTATAAGGGAAACTCACAAGTCCTTGTAAACACTTGACTGGGATTCATGGTAAGCATTGCAGCAAATTTTGTGACATAGAGGAGCAAGTTCAGTTGGTCAAAATTATACCAAGCCCAAATGGGCTTTCTAACCTAGCCCCTGGTGTGCTGCCATTGTAATGGCTGTGGGTTGGAAGGGTGCACCCTCTGGTCCACCAAACATGGTCTCTTATGGAATCTCATGTCTGCATTCATGGCTTATTGTCCTGCCACATTGGGAAAAGGAGTTTATTCCCAGACCCTTGGTGGTTCAGCCTTTGGTGAGAGAGAAGCATTGAGCATCAATTTTTGGGCTGACTCAGGGCTCTGAAGCAGCAGTTCCTTGGAGGGGCCCTTCTAGAAGGACAGAGACAGAGTGCCCAGTACTCTTTCAAGAGCCACATGGGACCGAGAGGGCAGCAGGCAGGGACAGCACTGATCCCGCCAGTGACAAGACTCCTTAATCTTAACAACAGCGTCACTCCCCATCAAAGAAGACGCACCCAACTCTCCAACTGCAACTAGTTGGTCTTTGTTGTTGTTGTTGCTAAGTGCCATCAAGTTGGTTTCAACTCACAGTGACCATGTATAGAGTTTCCAAGAGTTTGAACCACCAACCTTGCCATTCAAACCGACCTTGTGGTTCAAACCGATTTTACAGTCCAGTGTGTTAGCCCACAGCACCACACCAGGATCAAAAACAGAAATTGCAATACTAATCAGAAACTCAAGCCTGTCCCAAGAAAGAAGAAATTAGAGTTAAAACCATTGGCACATAAGGAGTTCCAGGATATTTTACTGAGTAGACAAGCAAAATGCAGAAAAAACACACACACACAAAAACATGTAGACTTCTGAGCAACTTCTGGAAAGCTACTTTCTGGGGAGCAGGATTTGAAGAAGCAACAGAGAGGAATACTCTCTTCCCTTCCCTTCCCTTTCCTTTTTTCTCTGTTCTCCTCCTTTTAAATCTGTTTTTCTAGTTTGTTTCATTTCAGTTTGATTTCTAAAAACAAACATGTATTCTTATGTAACTTTTATCAGACACTCCGAAGTTATTCAAGTTGGAGTTTGATCTTCCACAGGGTCCCTGCCAATCTGCCACCTCTCTGTCCCTCAGATGGGACCTGCTCCTTCCCTCTTTCTCTGCTATCCAGCCCAGAGGTTCCCGCCTATTCCCTCCACCAACCAAGATAAACCCTCAGATTTTCAGAGGTCAGCACATATGCCTTGGGTCTCCTGAGGACTCTCTTCCACTTATTCTGTTCCCACAGTTTCATTCCTGCACAGAATGCTGACCCCCCTGCAAGGTCACTTTCCACTGCTTTGTGCATGCATTTGAGGGTTTCTCACATACACATGTATGCCCGTGTGTCTGAGCATGTGCATATGTGTGTGTGTGTGTCCATCGCTCCAGAAGTTGGGATTCTGGAAAGCAGGGATGCTGTCTTTCTTCTTTTTATCTTCTCCATCTCAGGTTTAGTCAGAGCCTGAAACACTGTGGTTTACTGGAAACATAGAGTACCAGATAACCAGCTTGGACTCCTGCTTCAGCTACTTCGAAACTTTGTGGTCTTGAGCAAATCAGTTAATGTCTCTGCATTCCAATTTCTACATTGTGAAAGGGGGCAACTCAGACATGCCTGTGCACACTTGTATGGATTAAGCAAAAAACTTTTGTGAATTGCCTAGAACAGCCTTCAGCATGACTTAAGGACACCAGGCACCACTGTCTTTAGCACAAACAGTTGTTTTTAGGAGCCATCCAGTCAGTTCTGACTCATAGAGACCCTATGTGCAACAGAACAAAACACTTTCCAGTCCTGCCTCATCCTCACATGATCGTTGTTATGCTTAAGCCCACTGTTTCAGCCACTGTGCCTGCCAATCCATCTTGTTGAGGGTCTGTCTCTTTTTCGCTGACACTCTGCTTTAACCAGCAGGATGTCCTTCTCCAGGGACTAGGGCCTCCTGAAAGCATGTCCAAAATAAATGAGGCAAAATCTCAGTATCCTCACTTCTGAAGAGTATTCTGGATATACTTCTTCCAAGACAGATTTGTTTGTTCTTCAGGCAGTCCACGGGACCTTGAATATTCTTTGTCAACACCACCATTCAAATATACCAAATCTTCTCCAGTCTTTTTCATTGGCCAGCTTTTGCATGCATATGAAGTTATTGAAACTACTGTGTCGAGTCAGGTACACCTCAGTCCGGAAACTGACATCTTTGTTTTTGAACACTTTAAAAAGGTCTTTTGCTGCAGATTTGTCTAATGCAACACATCATTTAACTTCTTGACTGCTGCTTTCATGGGCATTAATTGGGGATCCAAGTAAAATGAAGTTCTTGACAATTTAAATCTTTTCTCCACTTATCATGAAGTTGTTTATTGGTCCAGCAGTGAAGATTTTTTTTTCTTTATACTGAGGTGTAATCTGTACTGAAGGCTGTAGTCTTTGATCTTCATCAGTAAATATTTCAAGTCCTTTTCACTTCCAGCAAGCAAGGTTCTGTCATCTGCATATCGTAGGTTGTTAATGAGCCTTCTTCCAATCCTTCTTCATCATATAGTCCAGCTTCTTGAATCTTTTGCTCAGCGTACAGACTGAATAAGTGCATTGAAATGATACAACCCTAACACACACCTTTCCTGGTTTTAAACCTTGGACTTTCCCCGTGTTCCGTTGGAACGACTGCCTCTTCCAGTTTGTTAGCCAGGTAGTTGTCTTCCAGATTTCTTGGCGTAGATGAGTGAGTGAGCGCTTTCAGTGTTGTTTCTGTTTGTTGAAATATCCCATTTGGGATTCCATCAATTCTTGGAGTCTTGCATTTCACCAGCGACTTCAGTTCAGCTTGAACTTCTTCCTTTGGCTCTCCTGAAATGTTGAATGTTGTCCAATTTTTTTGGTATATTGTTGTTGTTGTTGTTAGGTGCCATCAAGTCAGTACTGACTCATAGTGACCCTATGCACAGCGGAATGAAACACTTTTTGGTATAGCGACTGTCTATTCTTTACACTGCTTTTGATGCTTTCTGCAACTAGGGGCTTGAATTTTTCTTCAGTTCTTTCAGCTTGAAAGTGCCAGGTGTGTTTTTCCTTTTGGTTTTTTAACTTTAGAGCTTTGCACACTTCATTGTAATACTTTACTTTGTCTTCCTGAGCCAACCTTTGAAATTTTAGGTTCAGCTCATTTGCTTATTATTACTTCTTCTGGTAGCTTAGTGGTTACGAATCGGGCTGCGAACCTTAAGGCCAGCGGTTCGAAACTACCAGCCGCTCCGCGGGAGAAAGATCAGGCTTTCTACTCCCGTAAAGATTTACACCCTCGGAAACCCTGTACAGGGTCGCTATGGGTCGGACCCGACTCGATGGCACTTAACAACAACAACAACAACCCTACACTTAAGAGTAAGTTTCAGTCTCTTCTGACATATATTTTGGTCTTTTCTTTTCTTTTTCTTTTAATTGAACCTTTTGGTTTCCTCATGTATGGTGTCCTTGACTGCATCCCACAATGTATCTGATCTTCAGTCATTAGTGTTCAATGTGTCAAATCTGTTCTTGAGATGGTCTCTAAATTCAAGGTCATACATTGACTCTCATGGACTTGTTTTAGTCTTCTTCAGCTTCAACTTGAACTTGCATATGAGCTACTGATGGTCTGTCCCACAGTCAGCTCCTGGCCTTATTCTGATAGATGATAATGAACTTCTCCATTGTGTCTGTCCACAAATGTAGCCAATTTGATCCTGTGTAGTCCATCCAATGAGGTCCAGTATATAGTTGTGTTTATGTTGTGTTTATTGTCCATCATCCTTTTTACCACAAAGATCAAATTTTCCAAATAAAGATCCTTCTTCTTTGTTTCCAACTTTCGCATTCTAATCATCAATAATTATCAGTGCATCTTGATTGCATGTTTGATCAATTTCAGACTGCAGAACTTGGTAAACATCTTCAATTTCTTCATCTTTGTCAGTGGTGGTTGGTGTATAAATGTAGATTCTTTTTATATTAGCTGGTCTTCCTTGTTGTTGTTAAGGGCCATTGAGCGGTGCTGACCCATAGTGACCCTGAATAGGATTTCTGAGGAGCGGCTGGTGAGCTTAAACCGCCGACCTGTGGTTCAAACCAGCTTTGCAGTATAGTTCATTAACTCATAGCACTACACCAGGACTCCCTGAAGGCATATAAAGATTATTCTATCACTGACAATATTATTGCAGACCTTGAAATTTTCTTTTTGATGATGAATGTGACACCATTCCTCCTGAATTTATCATCCCTCACATAGTAGATTGGTCAATATGCTTGGCCAATTCAAATGCCTAGTATATTGATCTACAAATATTTCCTTTCATTTTTTGATGGCTTCCAATTTTCCTTGATTCATACTTCATGCATTCCACATTCCAATTATTAATAGATAGTTGCAGTTCTTTCTTTTGATCTTGAGATGTGCCACACCAGCATATAAATTCCTGGAAGCTTTGCTCCACCCAGGTCAGCAGGTGAACTCTACTTCGAAGAGGCAGCTCTTCCCCAGTCACCTTTGAGTGTCTTCTAACCAGAGGAGGCTCATCTTCTGCCTTTATATCAGACCTTATTCTGCTTCTAGCCATAACATTTTTACTGACCAGCTTTTTCAGGAAAAATCTATATTAATCTGGACACTCTGCTAAAAACATCATGGGTGACCCTGCTGCTATTTGAAATACTGATATTATAGCTTCCAGCACCACCACAACATGTAAGCCACCACAGAAGAACAAATTGGCAAATGAATGGTGGAAAACACGATCAGTAATGAAGGCTTATTACACTGAATGGGGTGACTATTCTTGAGGAGTTTTCCCTTTGACCTGATTATCTCCAGGAGTGGGGGCTCAGGGTCAGTAGGAGGACAGCTGGACTTGTAGAAAGTGGGGGAGGAGACAACAGGGAACAACAGCTGGTAGGAGGCTGCAAAGCCAAGGTCAACCTTGTGGGCACATCCAGTTGCTGGCAGCTCAGGTTCTGGCCTCAGGCCCAGACTGCCAGCACAGCTGGGCAGAGTCATATCTACTGAGCTCTCATCTCAGTCCAGTTCCAGGCTTACTTCATCATCCCAGGAACCCAGAAGCACTTGTTGTATCAGTTACACCTGGCTGCTCTCAGGCTGGGTTAGTTGACGGAGTCACCTGTCCACAGTGTGGAGAAAGAGATAGGGTCTGCAAGTCTGGAATGAGGTGCACAGCATCCTCACTCAGTGCAGACCAGGCTGCTCTAAGTATGGGTGCTGAGCCATAGCAGCTGGGTACCAGTGAGAAGCAGAATCTCAGAACTTGCCTCAGACCTACTAAGTAACAGTCTGCATTTAAGCAGATCACCAAGTGCTCTGTTTCCATGTTGAGGTGTGAGAAGTGTGGGTTAGCTGTCTTTATGGTTCATATGCATCTAACATTCAAGGAAATGTTGGTGTAGGATGTTTCTAGAAGAAGGAGTCAGAACACCAACAACCTGCATAAATGAGCCTGTTATGGATTGGATTGGAACACCCAAAAAAGATGTATTAGTGTCCTAAAGTACTTGTGATTGTAACCTTGTTTGGAAATAGGGTCTCTGAAGATGTAATTAGTTAGCATGAGGTCATACTGGAGTAGGATGGGGCTTAATCTTATGTGACTTGTGTCCTTATGAAAAGATGAGTGAAAACACAGCAACAGATACAGATGAAAGATGGTCCTGTGAAGGCAGTTGGAATTATGGGGCCATAAAGCAAGAACTGCTTGGAGTAACCAGAAGCTGGAAGAAAAAAGGAAGGATTCTTTCTGAGAGCTTTCAGAGAAAGCATGGCTTTGCTGATACTTGGATTTGGACTTTCAGCTTGCAGAACTGTGAGAGAGTACATGTCTGTTGTTTTAATCTTCCTGGTTTGTGGTCTTTTGTTATGAAGGAAAATGATACAGAGCCCAAACCATACTGGCTATTTTAGGGCCACAAATACATTCACAGACATGGGGCGTTCTCTCTGATAAGATGACACTTGAAATAAGCGGTGGAGTAAGTGAAAACATGGTTCATTGGGATGCTGGAATGTGCTCAGTGTGTTTGAGGAACAGTAAAGAGGTTAGCGTGGCTGATTCAGAACAAGTGAAGGGCCAGTGGTAGCAAGATGAGGAGATGAGGAGATTTGGATCAAGTTTTTAGTGCCTCACTCTTAGCTAGGAATAGACAGCCAGGGATCATCAAGCAGGATGCACTCAAATATGAAAAGCAGGGACCAAAACCAGCAGAAAAAGGGAACACAGAAAAACAAATAAACCAACCCCTCAACTCAGGGAGCAGAAAAAAACTTCCCTGAAAACTCACAATCAAAAACCCTTAAGGAAATCAGAGCAGAGCAAGAGCAAGACGTTAGTGTAAACGGTACACTGACAAATCCTGGGTGGAGGTGCAGAGGACAAAGTTAAAGGAACAATTCTGCAGAAAGATTAGAATATAACAATGAGAAATTTCCTTGCAAAATGAAACTAAAATCCAAGGAATAGACAATGGAAAAGGAAATATAAAGAGAAGAGAATAATCACTCTAGGAGATTCAACACCTGACTAAAAGAAATTCCCAAAGAGAGAAGAGTATAAAGAGAAACGAACAACCAAAGAAAAAATGCAAGAAAACACCCTACAATTAAGGAATATCATCTTCAGACTAAGGTCCATGCCAAGGCAACTCATGAAATATCAATATGCCAAAGATCTTAGAAGCTTCTAGAGAGAACAAGGACATCATAGAGCAAATATTGGCGATCAAATGGTCATTAAACTTCTTAATTGTAGCACAAGAAGCTAGAAAACAATGGCATCCTACCTTCAAAGTTCTGAGGGCAAAGTATTTGTATCATGGAATTCTTTGTTTGTCAAGAAGCATTCAAATATGAGAATCAAATGCAGTCATTTTCAAATATTTAAGATATCAAAACAGTATCTTCCATGCATCTTTATCAGGCAACAGCTGAGCACATGCTTCGACAAAGTTAGAGAAGAAACTGAGAAAGGAGCAGGTAATATCTAAGCAACCAACTAAAAACAAACTTCTTGGTGTGGAGTTGATTTCTGGTCTCTACTGAACCTGAGGAGTCCTGGTGTGGCACTGAGGGTTAATACGCCAGACTGCAAAGTCGTTTGAACTGCAAGGTCAGTGGTTCAGGCTCGCCAGCTGCTCCTCAGAAACCCTATACAGGGTCACTAAGGTTCAGAATCAACTTGACGGCACTTAACAACAACAAAAAACAACTGACCCTGTAGGACAGAGTAGAAGTGCCCTATAGCATTTCCAAGGGAGCTTTGGTAGCATAGTGGTTACAAATTGGGCTGTGAACCTTAAGGTCAGCAGTTCGAAACTACTAGCTGTTCTGCAGAAGAAAGAAGGAGGCTTTCTGCTCCTGTAAAGACTTACAGCCTTGGAAACCGTGTCCAGGGTCGCTATGAGTCAGAACCGACTCCACGGCACATAACAACAACGACAACAATCTTTATGGAAGATGTCTGTCATATCTTTCTCCTGTGCAATTCCTGTTGGATATGAACAACCAATCTTTCACTATTGCACCACCAGGGCTCCTCATCTATATGCCATGTTGTTGTTGTGAAGGGACGTCAAGTTGGTTCCAACCCATAACGAACCTGCGTAGAGTTTCCAAGAAGCAGCTGGTGAGCTTGAACCACCAACCTTGCAGTTCAAATGGCTTTGCAGTCTGGTGCAAAGCACCACCAATACAAGAAAGCAGAGCATCTTCAGGTTAACAACCATTCAACAGAGCTACAGAGTGACCAGTCCATATGGGAGCTGGAAGACAAAGGGTGCCAAGAAGTCCCTATGGGAGCTGGAAGACAAAGGGTGCCAAGAAGTCCCTATGGGAGCTGGAAGACAAAGGGTGCCAAGAAGTACCCATTGAAAAAATATGGAGCTGATGTATTTCCTGTGTGTGTGTGTGTGTGTGTGTGTGTGTGTGTAGGGAAAATGTATTGTCTGGATGGAAAATAAAATTGAAAAAGGCATTTTCAGATGAATAATAGCTTTTGAAAATTAGTCACAAGAACATGAGGGAAAAAATGGGATAATTATTTACTTTAAAACTATAAAATTGTACAAGACAAAAATGCAATCACATTTTCCTTTTAACTCACTGGAGCAAATAATCCGAGAAGTTGGGTTCTATGAAGAAAAACGTGGCATCAGGATTGGAGGAAGACTCATTAACAACCTGCGATTTGCAGATGATACAACCTTGCTTGCTGAAAGTGAAGAGGACTTAAAACATTTACTGATGAAGAGCCAAGAGCACAGCCTTTGATATGGATTGCATCTCAATGTAAAGAAAACAAAAATCCTCACCACTGGACTAATAAACAACAATCTTATCAATGGAGAAAAGATTGATGTTGTCAAGAACTTCATTCTTCTTGGATCAACTACCAACACTCACGGAAGCAGCAGTCAAGAGATCAAATGACGTATTGCATTAAGCAAATCTGCTGCACAAGACCTTTTTAAAGTGTTGAAGAGCAAAGAAGTCAGCTTGAGGACTAAGGTGTGCCTGACCCAAGCCATGGTGTTTTCAATAGCCTCATATGGATGCAAAAACTGGACAGTGAATAAGGAAAATCGTAGAAGAATTGATGCCTTTGAGTTGTGGTGTTGGAGGAGAATACTGAAAGTGCCATGGGCTGCCAAAAGAACCAATAGATCCGTTTTGGAAGAAGTGCAGCCAGAGTGCTCCTTAGAGGCCAAGATGGCTAAACTTCATCTCTCATACTTTGGACATATTGTCAGGAGGGACCAGTCCCTGGAGAAGGATATCATGGTTGGTAAGGTGGAGGGTCGGAGAAAAAGAGGAAGACCCCCAACAAGATGGATTAGCCAAGCAGCAGCCTCGATGGACTTAAGGGTGGCGGCAGTCGTGAGGTTGGTCCAGGATTGGGCAGTGTTTTGTTCTGCTGTGCATAAGGTCACTATGGGTCGGCCCCGACTCGATGGCACCTAACAACAACAGCAATAACTTTAGAAACCCTTGAAGCAGTTTTTCTCTGTCTTATAGGGTCGCTATGAGACAAAATTGGCTTGACAGTTGTAGGTTTGGGGTAACTAATCACACCTGCTTGTCCCTTTTGCCATGTGAGTAACACTAGGAAGCTTTAAAAAACTTGTGGAAAAAGTTTTGAGCTTTTTGTAATACCTTCATATATACACAGTTTCCAGGTATTAGGATATGGACATATCTGGGGATAGGGAGAGGCATTGTTCTGCCTCCTACAAGAGCTAATGTCTAAAACGGGCACATCAAGATCTAGCTCTATAATCATGTTATTTAGAAATAGAGAGACAGATACCAGGAGTCATTAAAAGGGTGGGTAGTGGCTGCCTTAGGAAAACTGGAGTGAGTGATGAGGAGGCAGAGTCAGGGGACATGGTTTAATTATACACCATTGTATCTAATGCTGTGATAAAGAGGAAAGTGCCATGTCAGATCCAACTCCATACCTAAAACATCAACAGCTTGAGGATGGAGCACTGGACTCATTATTTTTAGTAGGCATAGTGGATCATTAGGATAAGCACTGGACTGCTAACCACAAGGTCAGCGATTCCAGATCATCAGCTGGCCCTCAGGAGAAAGATTACAATTTCTGCTTCCTCAAAGATTTACAATGTTTTTGTTTTGTTTCTTCTTCTTCCTCTTCTTTTTTTTTTTTTTTTTTTTGCCAAGTTAGTCTACTTTCAGAAGGAAGCTCTTCCCAGTTATATTGATTGGTGATTGGAATGCAAACGTAGGAAACAAAGAGGAAGGATCAGTAGTTGAAAAATATGGCCTTGGTGATAGAAAAGATACTAGAGATCACATAATAGAATTTTGTAAGACCAAAGACTTCTTCGTTGTAAATACCTTTTTTAAACAACAACAACAAAACATGATTATACGTATGGACCGCACCAGATGGAATATACAGAAACCAAATCAACTACATCTGTGGAAAGAAGTGGTGGAAAAACTCCATATCAGCAGCCAAAATAAGGTCAGGGGCAGACTGTGGAACAGACCATCAATTTCTTATATGCAAGTTCATATTGAAGCTGAAGAAAATTAAAACAAGTCTTGTTGCTGTTGTTGTTGTTAAGTGCCATCCACTCGGCTGCAACCCACAGCAACCCTGGATAGGGTTTCCAAGGAGTAGCTGGTGAGCTTGAACCGCTGACCTCCCAGTTTAAATGGCTTTACAGTCTAGCACATTAACCTACAGTGGCACACCAGGACTCCCCTCAAAATATGACCTTGAATATATCCCACCTGAATTTACAGACCATCTCAAGAACAGCTGTGATGCATTAGTAGACACTAATGATTGAAAACCAGGAGAATTGTGGGATGACATCAAGAACATCATACAGGAAGAAAGCAAAAGGTCATTAAAAGACAAGGAAGAAAAGAAAAGACCAAAACATTTTCAGAAAAAAATCTGAAACTTGCTCTCTGGCATAGAGATGCTAAAGCAAATGGAAGAAAGGAGGAGGCAAAAAAAAAAAAAAAAATCTGAGCAGAAACTTTCAATGGCAGCTGAAGAACACAAAGTCAAATATTACAATGAAATGTGCAAAGATCTGAAGTCAGAAAACCAAAAAAGAACACACTTAGCATGTCTTAAGCTGAGAGAACTGAGGAAAAAAATCAAGCATCGAATTGAAATACTGTGGGCAAAATATTGAATGATGCAGAAAGCATCAAATAAAGATGGAAGGAATATACAGAGTCACTGTACCAAAAAGAAGTTGTCAATGCTCAATTATTTCAAGAAGTAACATATGATCAAGAGCCAATGGTACTGAAGGAAGAAGTCCAAAGTGCACCAAAAACACTGGCAAAGAACCAGGCTCTGGGAATCGATGGAATACAAATTGAAATCTTTCCACAAACTGATGCAGCACTGGAGGCACTCACTCATCTATGCCAAGAAATTTGGGATAACTGACCAACCTATTGGAAGACATCTATATTTGTTTTTTATATAGAAAGATAGGTCACCCAACGGAATGCAGAAATCATCAGAAAATAGCATTAGTATATAGCATAAGCAATGAAAATTTTGCTAAAGATAATTTTTAAATGGCTGCATTAATACATTGACCTGGAACTGTCAGAAATTCAAGTCAGATTCAGACAAGGATGTAGAATGAGAAATATCATTGCTGACATCAGATGGATCTTGGCTGAAAGCAGAAAATACCAGAAAGATTTTTGCCTATTCTTTATTGACTATGCAAATGCTTTCAACTGTGTGGATCATGACAAGATATGGACAACATTATGGAGAATGAGTGTTCAGGAACACTTAATTGTGCTCATGAAGAATCTGTACATGGACCAAGAAGTAGCGTTTGAACAGAACGAGGGAACACTGAATGGTTTAAAATCAGGAAAGGTGTGCAACAGGATTGTATTCTTTCACCATATTTATTCAGTCTGTACGCTAAGCAAATAATCCACGAATCTGTATTATATGGAGTAGAACATGGCATCAGGATTGGTGCAAGATTCATTAAGAACCTGTAATATGCAGATGATACAATCTTGCTTGCTAAGAGCAAAGAGGACTTAAAATACTGATGAAAATCAAAGACCACAGCTGTCAGTATGGGTTGCACCTCAGTGTAAAGAAAACAAAAATCCTCACCACTGGACCAATAAATAACATCATGGTAAATGGAGAGAGAGGGGAAAAATAGATCCACAATCAACACTCATGGAAGCAGTAGTCAAGAAATCAAATGACAGGCAGCAAGTGAGTGTCAGTATGATGTACCAAGGATCAGGCATCTCAGTCAGAGCTGGGGTTTGATCTGGGTTCTGTCACTTAGCTTCTGTGTGGCCAAGAGCAGGTTACTTTGCTTCTCCGTGCTTTGCTCTCTTCACTTGTAAAATGGAAATGATAATAAAAATAGTATATGGCTTGCAGGATTCCTGTAAGGATTAACATGAGAAATACATATAAAGTGATTAGTACAGTCTGGGGCACATTAAGAATAAGGTAATTGGTAGTTTTTATTATTGTTATTTTATTGTTACTTATGTAACTATTGTTACAAGTACTAAGAAAAGCTGACTGATTTGACCTAGAGTCCATTCCTCCGGAGGGAAGGAAATCAGTCGTAGCTGGACAGGAGTTAGGACTGAAGGCCAACCAAGCAGATAGGACCTTGTCCATTCTGCTCTCATTTAAAAGTCACCTATTCTAAAGGGATCTGTCCTGTCCACCCTATCTAAATAGGTTCTCCCACACCCTATTGTTACTTTATCATCCTTGACCCAAGGTTGTCTCCTTCATAGCAGGTGGTAAATTTTGGAAATACGTATTTGTGTGGCTGGCTGGTAGTCTCTCCCTTTAGGCTTGAATGTGGTGTTATGCATTAAGGATCTAAGAATTGAAGCCATCTTCTGGTTAATAACTGAACTCAGAATGATGACTGAGGATTCACCCTCAGACGTAAAAGGAGGAAGTCAGGAATAAAGCAGCTCGTACATTTTGCAGTTTGATTAATCTTCACTGAAACCAAGCTCTCCCAGTTTACATATATTGAAACCTTTGTAAATAATTTCACCAGCATCTCCATTTGCCATTTTCTGTGACATAGGAAATAGATAATAAAAATTAACATGATAATTCTATTGCTTGCTATTTCAGTTAGGTAGGCAATAAATGATGGCGATTGTTTAAAAAAAAGAAAGAAAGAAATCAAATGACATATTGCATGAGGAAAATCTCCTGCACTGGACCTCTTTAAAGTGTTCAAGAGAAAACATGTCAGTTTGAGGACTAAAGTGCCCCAGATTGTTGTTTACTGACATTGAGTCACCCCCAAACTATGTAACCCCATGCACAATAGAATCAAATGCTGCTGAGTCCTGCACCATCCTGATCAATTGTAGATCAAACCATTGTGAATCATAAAGTCTTCATTGGCTGATCTGAAGAAATAGATTGCCTGACGTTTGTTCCTTTGTCGGTTTAGTCTAGAAGCTTCCTTGAAACCTCTTCAACTTCATAGCAATATACAATCCTCCACTATTGGACAGTTGGTGACTGTGTCTGAGATATGTAGACTGGGAATCAAATCTGGGTCTCCACATGGAAAGGGGGGGATTCTACCACTGAACCACTACTACCTCCTCCAATGACTTTGCTTGTTAAGTGTCATTGATGAACTCCAACTCATAATGGCCTCATACAGGATTTCTGAGGCTGTAAATATTTGTTTTTGTTCGTGTTAGGTACCATCAAGTCAGTTCCAACTCATAGCAACCTTATGCACAACAGAACAAAACACTGTCCGATTCTGCACCATCCTCCCAATTGTTATGATTAAGTCTGTTGCTGCTGCCACTGTAACAATCCATCTTGTTGGGAATGGTCTCATCTCTTTTTTGCTGACCCTCTAGTTTACCAAGCATGATGTTCTTCTCCAGGGAATGGTTCTTCCTGATTACATGCCTCAAGTCTCACCATCCTGGCTTCCAAGCAGTTTTCTAGCTGTACTTCTTCCAACATAGATTTATTTGTTCTTCTGGAAGTCCATGGTACTTTAAATATTCTTCTTCAATCCCATAACTCAAATGCATCAGTTCTTTGAGCTTTCTTATTCATTGTCAAGCTTTCACATGCATATGAGGTTATTGAAAATACCATGGCTTGAGTCAAGCACACCTTAGTCCTCAAACTGACATCTTTGCTCTTCAATACTTTAAAGAGGTCTTGTGAGGCAGATTTACTTAATGCAATATGTCCTTTGATGTCTTGACTGCTGCTTCCATGAGTGTTGATAGTGGAGAAGTTCACCTCTCCTTCCTCCTAGTCTGTCTTAGACTGGAAGCTCAGCTGAAACCTGTCCCCTGTGACCCTGCTAGGATTTAAAACACCAGTGACATAGCTTCCAGCATCACAGTATGACAAACTGATAGAAGAGTGGGGGTGTACCATGGCTATACATCCCTAACTTAGTGGACATTGGCTTTTTTCTTGTGGCACTTTGCTCATTAGCTACTTGCTGAATAAATAAATGATAGTAAATGAATGACTTTCAGGTGCTAAGAATGTGGGCTAGCTGACAAGTCATTTCTGAATGGTGTTTAAGAATCGCATTTTTATTGATTTTAGTATGTAATTAATCCTGGGCAAGAGTCTTATCCAAATCTGCATTTCAAAAAGGGCTGGTGCATTGTGGGCGTTCACAGAGTTTAGTGATGGTGATCATTCCTTACACATCATGCTGTGTCCCTTGAACTTGGCTTTATTGAGACTTGTCAGGTGAGAGGGATGCAGACAGACCACATTCCACAGCCATGGCTGTACTGGGAGGTGGCCTCACAAAGCCTGCAGAGGTGTAGCAGGAATTCCCTTGTTCTAGAGGGGCAGGAGGATTACCCAGACCTTGCTGGAGGGACAAAACAAGGTGTAGTATGAAACTCCTAGAAGATACCTTCTTTTCTCCCGAGACAAAGAACAGAAATGCAATGGCTATATGTTTATGCTATCAGCTCTAAATCCAGTTTAGTTCTGATTCCAATGTGAAGTTGTGTTCAGCAGGGTTATGAGGAACTTAAGGTAACAGCAATTTCTAGCAGCTTCTCAGTGTAATGTCCAAATATTCCAATTTGCATCTTTTAGCTTAGCTCTCTCCAATGAACTTCTAGGCCCATAAACCCAGCCTATTCAACATCTCCATTCAGACATGTCAAAGTCTTGTCAGCACCCAACAGTTTTAAGACTGATGTTGTTCCCAAACTTCACAGAGCCTCATCCTGATGTCCTCAGTTCCTGTGGCTCACACGGCCAGTCACCCTGCTGTTCAAGCCAGGAGTTAGAGTCACCCTTGTTCTCTCGGTCACTTTCCAAATCCAGGGAGGCTACAAACCCTGTGGGGTTTTTTATTTTGTTTTGTTTTTCAGTTAAATGTGTCTGTCACTTATCAGATTCTCAGCATTTCCATTGCTACTGCTGCCTTGTTGCTAGGTGGTCTACTGCAATAGCGGGTCTCCCTACCTGCCCATAGCCTCTTTCAATATGGTCTCCTCCTTGCAAGCTGAATGAGCCTTTCAAAGGGCAGTCCATCCCCAGGTTACAAACGAGATGCATTCTGTAAGAATTTGTAGATAAGTCAGACCAAGTGGCTCTGGTTCTTATTTGTTGTTGTTGTTGTTAAGTGCCATTGAGTTGATTCCGACCCATAGCGACCCTGTATAGGGTTTCCAAGGAGCAGCTGGTGAGCTTGAACCACCGACCTTGCAGTTCAAACAACTTTGCAGTCTGACGCATTAGCCCACAGCACCACACCAGGACTCTGGTTCTTATTTCTTGTTGTTGTTGTCAGGTGCCATCGAGTCGGAACCAACTCATAGCGACCCCATGCACAGCAGAATGAAATAATGTCCAAACCTGGGCCAACCTCACTACTGCTGCCACACATGACACCATCAATGATGCCACCTGGCTGATCCATCTCGTAGGGGGTCTTCTTCTTTTTCTCTGACCCTCCATCTTACCCAGCATGACATCCTTCTCCAGTGACTGTTCCCTCCTGACAATATGTCCAAAGTATGAGAAACGAAGCTTAGCCATCCTGGCCTCCAAGGAGCACTCTGGCTGCACTTCTTCCAAAACAGATCTATTGGTTCTTTTGGCAGTCCATGGCACTTTCAGTATTCTCCTCCAACCCCACAACTCAAAGGCATCAATTATTTTACAATCTTCCTTATTCATTGTCCAGCTTTCGCATCCATATGAGGTTATTGAAAATACCATGGCTTGGGTCAGGCGCACCTTAGTCCTCAAGCTGACATCTCTGCTCTTCAACACTTTAAAAAGTTCCTGTGCAGCAGATTTGCCCAATGCAATATGTCGTCTGATATCTTGACTGCTGCTTCCATGAGTGTTGATAATTGATCCAAGAAGAATGAAGTCCTTGACAATTTAGACTTACTTTAATGCAAGAAAAGGCTGAAACCCTTTTCAACGATTCAAAAGCTGCAGTGCGGCTAGAGAATGTGATTGCAATGAAGAATTTATTGTAAACATGGGTTGATTCAGTCATTTTGAAATGATGACAAATTTACAAAACGTTAAAGGGCAATCATGAGTTGTCCATGAGTGAGATATTTGTAACTTGGGGACTATCTATTGAAACAGTGTCATCTCTCTGTCCTAATTCTACTAAAGTTCTTTACTACATCACTGCTTACCTCTCCAGTTTTTCTTGCACCACTCTGCCCCAACACCTCCTTTGCCTTGTTAGCTCCTCAATGGGGCCATGCTCTTTCCTGCCACAAGCCCTCTGCACTCGCTGTGCTTTCTACCAGATTCATGCCCATTTAGTCTTCTTATCCTCACTTCCTCCAGAAGCCTTCCCTGACTCCAAGTCTATGCTAGCTGTCTGTGTCCTAAGCTTCCATACCAATGTAGACCAGTTCTTCAGACTACCTCTTAGAGTGTAGAGATATCGCCTCATCTGATACACCGCTTAATATAAGTCTCCCGAACAAAGCTGTGGCAACACGGGGAAAGAAATGCTGTCTGTTTTCACTTAACAGTACAAGGGAGCTTCAAAAAGTTCATGGGAACTTTTCACTCTTTCCATTCCATTTCCCATACACATGCTGAATCCTGGCACTTCTTCAGGAAATATTCAGCAAATATTTGCTGAGTCAGTGAATGGGGAGCTGGAAAGAGAGCAGAAGAGGATGCGTTGGTGGGATGAAGCATCGCCCTGTCCGGCACCATCCTCATGGTCAGAGAAAGCCAGGAACTGCCTGGTGCTGGGGCAGGACGAGGAGCTAAAAAGGGGAACCAGGTCCCCAGGAACCTTGGTTTGACTGCATTGAGACTGTGGCCACTCAGTCATTTGACCCAGAAACCAAACTGGATAGTCTTGGGTTCCCAAAGGAATTGTGTTTTTCTATCCAGGCAGCAAAACAAGATTGTAAGGAATGTTTGCTTTGGTCTCATGAGTATTTGCAGGATGAGTGACAGACAGAAGGTAGGTGTTACAAGGAAGTGGTGTGTGCTTCCAGCTGGCCTGAGCAATGTTTTCCATCTGTGCCATGCTAACTGGGTCATGGGAGACATACCCATTTCACAGTTGTAAAAGTTGAGGCACCAAAACATGGAGTAACTGACTGATTAGTGCCAGAGCCCTGATTATAATGCAGGTTTCCATTCTCTAGTATCTTTCCCCATGTTCCTTCTAACACCTTGTCAGTCTCCTCTATATAGAATGCCAACTCCATAGGGTAGGGGCAGGGAACATGTCTGTCTTCTTTTTTCCCCTGTCTCCAATGACACAGTGCAAGCACATCATAGACGCTCAGTATAAACTGTTGAAAAGATATGGACTGAAACCTCATTGGAACTGATAATGAGAAATGAATATCAATATAAACATGCAATAACTCTTCTGTGTATTAGCAATATGTAGCAACTGTTGTTAGGTGCCCCTGCATTAGTTCTGACTCACAGTATCTTTGTGAGCAGTAGAATGAAACACTGCCTAGTCCTGCACCATCCTCAAAATTGTTACTACACTGAACTCATTGATGCTGCCACTGTGTCAGTCCATCTTGTTGGGTGGAGGGTCTTCCGATTTTTCAGTGTCTCTCCCCTTTTATCAAGCATGATGTCCTTCCTCAGGGACTGGTCTCTCCTGAAAACATGACCAACGTACGAGACATGAATTCTGACCATCCTGGTTTATAAGGAACATTCTGGCTGTACTTCTTCCAAGATGGAGCTGCGTGTTCTTCTGGAAGTCTGTGGTACTTTTAATATTCTTCTTCAACATCATAATTTCGATGCATCGATTCTTCTACAGTCTTCCATAGTCATTATCCAAGCTTCACATGCATACCATTGTTACTGTTGTTAAGTGCTGTACAGCTGGTTCTGACTCCTAGGGTTTCCAAAAAGTGGTTGGTGGATTTGAACCACTGACCTTGGAGTTCAAACCAACCTTGCAGTCCAGTGCATTATCCTGCAAGTCCACACCAGGACAATCTAGGCAGTTGTAAAGAAACTCTGGCTATGCAGTGGTTAAAGTACTGCTAATTGAAAACTCAGCAGTTAAATCTCTTGCAGCCGCTCCATAGGAGAAAGATATAGCAGTCTGCTTCTGTAAAGATTTACAACTTTGGAAACCCTATAGGGTCATGATGAGTTCGAATTGCCTCAAGCACAATAGGTTTGATGGTTTTGATTAGTCAATAGTGGTTCCATGGCAGGAAACCCACCTTCCATGTAGGATAACCTCATATACAGCCTCCACCCATCTGTCAGTGGACGCTTGCATGTTGCTATGATGCTAAGCAGGTTTCAGAGGAACATCCAGACTAAGATAGACTGAGAAGAAAGACCCGGCAATCATCATCCAAAAATCAGCCAGCTACAATCCTGTGGATCACAGCGATCTAATCCTAAACAGATAATGAGATGACTTGGGAGCAGGCAGCGTTGCGTTCTGCTGTGATTGAGTTACCCTGTGTTGGGGGCCAACTTAATGACACCTAATAGAAATAAAAGTTGAGGAAAACTAGAAAGGACTCAATGTTGTATTGTAATCTGTCCATTTTTCCTACTGGGATCAAAACCCTATAGGAATTTTTCGTATAACTTGGCCAGTGTTTCAAAAGGCTCATCTGGTAGTCAAAAAAAAAAAAAGAGTGATGAGTAGAATTTATACTCTCAATTGTGAAAACATTTGATAACTCTATAATAATTAATTTGTCAAAGACTTCATTCTTCTTGGATCAATTATCAACACTCATGGAAGCAGCAGCCAAGAAATCAAATGATGTATTGCATTAGGCAAATCTGCTGCACAAGACCTTTTTAAAGTGTTGAAGAGCAGAGATGTCAGCTTGGGGACTAAGGTGCGTCTGACCCAAGCCATGGTATTTTCAATAACCTCATATGCATGCGAAAGCTGGACAGTGAATAAGGAAGACCATAGAAGAATTGATGCTTTTGAGTTATGGTGTTGGAGGAGAATATTGAAAGTGCCATGGCTGCCAAAGAACAAACAGATCTATGTTTGAAGAAGTACAGCCAAAGTGCTCCTTGGAAGCCAGGATGGACAAACGTCATCTCTCATGCTTCAGACATATTGTTAGGATGGGCCAGTCGCTGGAGAAGGATATCGTGTTTGGTAATGTGGAGGGTCAGAGAAAAAGAGGAAGACCCCCAGCGAGATGGATTGGCAAAGTGGCAGCATCAATGGGCTCAAGTATGGCAACAATTGTGAGTTTGGCCCAGGATCCGGCAGTGTTTCGTTCTGCTGTGTGTAATAGGGTCACTATGAGTCAGTAGCGACTCGTTGGCACCTAACAACAACAACATAATAATTAAAATTGCATGGCATATTATTTTGGTAGAAAATTCAAAATAAAATGAAGTCTCCAATGCACCGGAATCCATAACTGGACAAAACATCACCTAGTCCTGTGCCATCTTGACAACTGATGGTCAGCTTGAGTCCATTGTTGGAGCCACAGTGTATTCTGTGTGGCTTCCACCATTGGCGACTCACTTCCAACACTATCGGACAATGTTCTGTTGTGATCCATAAAGTTTTTATTGGGGCATAGATTGCCAGGACTTTCTTCCTAATCTGTCTTTGTCTGGAACCTCTGCTGAAACCTGTCCACCATGAGTGATCTTGTTGCTATTTTTAATCCTGGTGGCATAACTTCAGTTTCGTAGCAACACACAAGACAGATTGGTGGTGGAAGATTACATTGGAAGTTTTCAATTCCTAGTATTATTATAAAAACTTACAGATCTGTACAATTAGCACTGGACTGCCAATCACAAAACTGAAGGTTCAAGCCCACCAGCTGCTCCATGGGACAAAGATGAGGCTTTCTGCTTCGGTAAAGACTTACAACCTCAGAAATCCTATACAGGATCGCTATAAGTTATAACCAACTCAACGGTACTTAAGAACAATGTCTATAAAATAATAACATGATGTCTGGCATATAGAATGTGCTTAGTAAATAATACCTGATTAAGTGTTTTAAAGGAACAACATAAACTCTAGAAGAAAATAAAGGTTAGTACGTATCTGAATTTGCATTGAAACAATAAAAAGGGCTTGAACTGGCAACCTTTCAGTTAGCAGGTGTATGCAAAACTGGTGAAACTAAACACTCAAGAGCACTCCATTGTATTTATATATAAATTAAACTTCACTTTTTTAAAAATTAAGGTCTTGTCATTATTTGTTGTTGCTCTTGTTAGTGCCATCGAGTAGGGTTTGACTCATAGTGACCCTGTATAAGGTTTCCGAAGAGCAGTTGATGGGTTTGAATTGCTGACCTCGTGGTTCACAATTCAGTGTTTATCCTACAGCACCAAAAAATATTATGTAGCCATTGAGAAGAATGTTATTGAGGTCTTTTTACTATGATGATCATATCATCACAAAAATTAAAAAGTTATATAATCATACATGACCTGCTCCCGTGTAGAATGACATATTCAGACGTTCCAGGGATTAGAACGTGGAGACTTTCGAGAGGCTTCTCTGCCTGCCACATACATTGTATATTAGACTAGCCACACACACATTGATTACACACCTTGAGATGGTAAAATGATGCTGAATTATCTGGGTGGGTCGACTGTAACCACAGTCTTTATAAGAAGAAGACAAAAGTGTCAGAATCAGAGAAGGAGATATCACAACAGAAACAGAGATTGTAAAATCCAGAAGAGAGATTTGTGGATGACATACTGCTGGACTTGAGGATGGAGGAATGGGAGCCATGAGCCACAACAGTCTCTAGAAGCTGGAAAAGGCAAAAGAATCCTCTAGAAAAACACAATCCTCTAAAGTCAAGTGCACATCCTGACTTTAACCCAGTGAGACTGATTTTGGATTTGTGACTTCCAGAACAGTAGGACAATACTTTTGCATTATTCTTTTAAGGCACTGTGCTTGTAGTACGGGGCGGGTGGTAACCATTCAATGGTAAAATCCTCACCTTCCACGCAGGAAAGCTAGGCTCAATTCCTGGCTAAGGCATCACAGGCACCACTTATTTTAGCTATCTTGTGCTACTATAACAGAAATACCTCAGGTAGAT
>NW_006408567.1:19787157-19799826 GCF_000296735.1 Chrysochloris asiatica | reverse complement strand
GGCAAGTCAAACCCACCAGCTACTCCTCAGAAACCCTATACAGGGTCACTTTCAGCTGAAACCAACTTGACAACACTGAACAACAATAACACAATTTAGTAAAGTTGTTGTCATTGTTGTTGTTAAGCATCGTGGAGTTGATTCTGACTCATAGTGACCCTGCACAGGGTTCCCAAGGCTGCAAATCTTTATGACAGCAGAAAGCCTTGTCTTTCTCCCTCGGAACCACTGGTAGTTTCAAACTCCAGACCTTGAGGTTAGCAGCCTGTTTCGTAACCATTACACTACCAGAGCTCCTTAGTAGAGGTTAGAACTCTAAATTCCGAGTTCCGCTTCTAGAGAAAGGTTTTTTTCTCTCTGTCAGGTCTAGAGGGGACATCCTTGCCTCTTTTAAACTTCTGTGGGGTTGGCATTTCCTGGAGATCTCCATGACTTAACATCAATCTTCCTCTGGGTCTAAGAGGTTCCCAGTCCAGGAATACTGGGTCCAAAGGATGAGATCTCCTTCTGGCTTTTCTTTCTTAGTAGTAGGTAAGATATACCTCTAATTTCTGTTCATTTATTTAATCTTTTTTATATCTCAGAAGAGATGGACTCAAGATACAATCTAATTCTGTACATTACATGCTACTTTATTGACATAAATGTCCCTGATCCTGCCTCATTAACATCATAGAGGTGAGTATTTCCAACACACAGATAATGACAGAGATAAAAAAATGGAAGACATATTAATGAGAATTATGGCCCAGCCAAGTAGATAAATGGGGGCAGGGCATAATTCAATCTATAACATCACCTGCCTATCGATGGAGAATTTGCATGTAGCATAATGGTTACAAATTGGGCTGCTAACCTCAAGGTCAGCAGTTCAAACCTACCAGCCATTCTGTGGGAGAAAGATAAGGCTTTCTGCTCCTATAAAGATTTACAGCCTCGGAAACCCTGTACAGGGTCACTATGAGTCAGAACCGACTCCACGGTACTTAACAACAACAATGATATTGAACAGGTTTAATCAAAGTTTCCAGATTAAGACAGACTAGGAAGAAAGGTCTGGTGATGTACTTGCAAAAAATAAGTCAATGGCTCAATTCCTTTGTACAAGAAGTCCCCTGGCTCTAGGGCGACTTTTGTAGTAATTTGTTACAACAGCAATAGGAAATTAATATAGGCAGTCGACTGGGGCAAGTTGTAATTGAGCTGTTACAACCTCTGAAGGGACAAGGGGAAGAAATTGTTAGCAAAACCCCCTGAAAGAGAACCATATAGAGTAACCCCTTAAGAGAAACATGGTCTTCTACCAACCACTCTGTTCCGAACCACAGAAGGTTGTGAATAGAATAGGAGAAAAAAATGTAGAACAAAGTTAAAACTCACAAAATGATCAGATTTACTTATCAGATAAGTGACTGATGGATTTAGACTGATGGATTTAGACATCAGTCTAAGACTGAGACTGTGGTCCTTAGACACCCTTCAAACCTGGAACTGACCCACTCCTGGAGATCACCTTACAGCCAAATAACAAACAGACCTATAAAGTGAGCAGTATTACTCAAGAAGAACATTCTCCTTAGAATAATCAACCATACAAAAATAAAAGGAGAGTATTTGCTCAGAAGGCTGGAAGGGGCAGGAAGTAAGAAGTAGAAATGGGGAACCCAGGAATAAAGTGGAGAAAGTGCTGTTACATTGATGGGGTTGCAACTCATGTTACAAAATAAAATGTGTATAAATTGTTGAGTGGAAAACTGGAAAAAGATAGAAATGTGGCTTTAAGCCAGGGGCATAGACCGTCACAGCAACCTTGATTCAAAGAAGCAGGACATTAAATTTCCTGGCTTCATTCTCCATTTCTCTGTTCTCATTCTGGACCTTACCATTGACTGCACCTGAAGGAAGCTGGAGGAAGGGAACGTCCCACAGGAGAGCAGAAGACTGTAGAATGGGGAATGACAAAGTGTAGAGATAGGACAAAGTGGGATCAAACACACAAGAAGTGAGATGACCTGAATGTTGAATCAGAAAACACATCTCTTCACCATTAAGTCTAGGATTAATGCCCCATTGCGGTGGTTCTCAAACATTGCTGTGCATCAGAATCAAGAAACAATCTTGAAAAAATACAGATGTCCAGGCCCCACCCAAGAGCAACTGAATTATAGTCTCCTATACCAGGCCCTCGGAAGTGTGTGCTTGCTATTGCATTGTCTTTCTAGTAGTCCTTTTCCTGGCATAGCAACTTCATATCTTTCTATCTGGAGACTGCCTTTCTTCATCACAAAAGCACACTTGAATTTGAGTCACGCAGATGACTCACTTGTCTATAACTCACATGATGAACATTGCATCACATGAACTTTGCATTAGAACTGGCCTCTTGCGAAAAGATTCCTAAGTCTCTTTTGGTTCCACAATAAATTGGAAGGTGCTTAACTTTAACCTGTGCGTGCTCAATCTTATGTTGATCTGCCATCATTCAATGTTTACCAAGACCTCTTCAAAACTCAGATAGCTTATATTTGGCCTTCAAGAAAGTATAATCATCTACCAGCCTGGAACAGCTAGAGCAACTGAAGATACATCTTCAAAGAAATACCAGCAGGAAAAATCAAAAACAAAAATGGCAATATGATCACCTACTATAAGAACAAGCAAGTTGTTGTCCGGGAAGCCAACAAGGCAAGCAATCAAGTCCCTTCAGGACAAACTTCCCTCTAAGATGGAAACTCAAAGGGAATACATGAGCAAGCATGTAAGCTTGCTGGCGATCACGTTGGTCTACTAGTGAGTGGAAGAGGGGGAAAGGCAGAAATAAAGAAATGGGCTGAGTTCAACCATGTTCCATAGACTCTCGTTGACCTGCAGATGAGAGAGAGAAGAGGAAGGGCTGGTTGGTCTAAAGTGTGGTGAGACCTGGGAACTCCTCAGTCCATGGACAAGGACATAGTCACAGAGGGCTAGAGCTGAGAGTGAAGCATCCAGCTGATATGAAGTGAGGGGAGATGCACAAGAGCACCCAAACTTGCAGATAGTACCCATTTGACCTAGCCTCGATGGCTTGATAATCAGAACTCAACTAGAGGAAGATTAAAAAAAAAATTTTTTTTGATAAAGGAAACAAGGGTAAATTGCTACAATTTCATGAGCTTGATCTATAATTATGGATGGTTGTTGTTGTTGTTAAGTGCTGTTGAGTCAATTCCGACCCATAGCAACCCAGTATAGCGTTTCCAAGGAGCAGTTTGTTAGCTTGAACCACTGACCTTGCAATTCAAACAGCTTTGCAATCTGGCACATTGATCCACAGTGCCACACCAGGACTCCATACTTATGGATGTAGTAGCCCAAAATACCAACTGAGAAGAAAGGAGTCTTCAGATCAAGTATCAATCCTATCCCCTCTGTATAGAGGGCAGATAGGGATGGGCAACTTAGACATTAGTTATCTAAAATGAGGAGGTGATAAAGGCATGAAGTGACTGGCTTACAAGTTTTCAAGAGGGAATTTAGTTTCAGAATGTGTGGGGGAAGGTAGAGTCCCCACTGAATAGTTTTCATCTTGTCTAGATGGGTCTAGTGAAAAGAGATGGGGATAAGATTCTTATGATTCAATAGTGAGTAACTGTTATCATGACTAATTGTGAGTGTGACAACTGTAAAGGTAGATATTTTATAACAAAAACAGGGAGCAGTTAATCTTAAAGTCCAGAACAAGAGGACCCTAGGACCATCAAGGGAGTGGAGTGCAGGACCCTATCCAGAGAAACAGCAACACCAGATGTGGGGGTAGAGATGAGTACATGGAGAGAGGGAACAGCTGAGCACTCTGAACTCATGGAAAAAAGAGGGACAGGATGCTGGCAGCCAGGAGGCAGGCTTGCAGAATGTATCCCTTGGTTGTTTAAATTACTATATATTCCTGAGTGTTTCTATATACATCCCCACCTCCTCCTCAAAAAAAAAAAAAAAAAAAAAAAAAAGGAGGGGGGACTGGAAGTAAATACTGTTGGATGATGATGCACAGAGGAGATTGTAATCATTGCAATGAAATGATGGTGTAAAGCCGATGTTCTCCCACATAAACTATCACTCAGTTCACAAGAAAAAGTTTTTTAAAAAAGAAAGTATAATCATCTAAACAAAAAATACAATGTCCCATGTTGATTAAAATGGCAGGCACGTCAGTGGTGTTTCTTTGGCCATCAATGGTTACATTTGGATTTAGATCAAAGTCACGTTGTTCATCTTCCTCATATGATTCCATAGAGATCTTTATTTAATGCTGCGAGTCTCTCTAGACATTTCTGAACTCAAGTAGACTATATATATTTTGTAGCCATATAATTTATTGCTCTAATTATAACAATTTTAAGAGTGAATAGAAACACTATTAATTATGTGCCAGAAGCAAACCAAGTACCAACCAAGGCACACTAGGCTGCTCTTCATGACTTCAAGACAAAGAAGCAGGAGGATTAGGGATGAGGGGCCAAAGACAGGGGACTCCAGTGCACATTCATCACACCCATATCAAGGTCTAACTAGATATTTAACAAGATCAGGTCTTTGGATGAAGAGTCTGCTCTGGATATGTATGGAGATTGGTGGCAGGAGGCAGTGATGTGGAAAGTCTACTTAAGAGGGACTGTTACAAGTTCATAGTAATCCAGTGAAGAGATAATGATGATTTGAATTAGAGCGGTAGTAGTTGAGATGGAAAGAAGAGAAGAGAGGGAGTTTGAAGAAAAATCTATAGGGGAAAGTGATGGATTTAACATAGGTTAGAATGATAAGAATGTGTCAGGAAGGGTTCCCAGTAGTCTTCCCTGAACAATTGAGTATGTGGGGGTTCAATTTACTGACACGGGGGATTCTAGAGGTAAAGCAAGTGGCAAAAAAGGAAGTTTGAGGTGTCTGTGATGTAGCGTAACTGAGATGTCAGAATTAATTGGATGAATTAGACTGCTATTGTTAGTTATCATCAAGTAGGTTCCGGCACATGTATAATAGAGAAAAACATTGCCTCCTCTTGTGCCATCTTCATGATCATTGTTGGTATGTTTGAATTCATTGTAATTATTCTCTCAATTCATCTCATTGAAGGTTTCCCTCATTTTCTTTTTACTTCCCCAAACATGATGTCCTTTTCTAGCTGTTGGCCTTTCCTTATGATGTGCCCAAAGTGAATGAGTCAGAGTCTCACCGTCCTCTCTTCTGAGGAACATTCCAATTACATTTCTTCTAAGACTGATTTATTCTCTCTCTTCCTTTCTTATTTTGAAATCCCAGGCATATTCATTATTCTTCACCAAAACGACAAATTTGAATGCATTAATTTTTCTTCTGTCTTCCTTTTTCATTATCCAGTTTTTGCATGCATCTGAGGTGATTGAAAATACCATGGCTTAAGTCCGGCTCCTCTTACTCATCAAAGTGACATCTTTGTGTTTTAAATTATTAAAAAGGCCTTCTGCAGCAGGCTTGCCCAATGCAATAGGTCATTTGCTTCTTGACTGCTTCTTCCATAGATCCAAGTAGAATGAAATCCTTGACAACTTCAATTTCTTTTCCATGAATTAAGTTGGAAGTGCATGCGAGATGTCAGAACAAGAAATAGAAATATAGATTAATTAGTATTTAATGACAAGGAACTGGATGGCATTAGCCAAGGATAGAGAAAATATGGAGAGGAGATTTTCAAGAGAACATCTAGAGAGAAGAAACACAGCACAGAGAAGGATGTATGACCATACGTAGTGAGACCAGCAAAACAAAAGGAAATGTATAGTTGATCATATTGAAAGTTACAGAGCGATCCGTTAAGAATGAAAATTGACACCTTCAATGGATTTAGTAGCTTGATGCCAATGGTGACCTTCAACGGAAGAACTTTGGAGGGTGTGAAGATGGCACCTTTTTGGGTGCCATCTAGTCAACAGAGTAGGACTGCCCCATAAGGTTTTCTAGGAGTCCTTGTGTGGACTGGACTGCTAACCAAAAGGTTGGTGGTTCAAACCAACCAGTTGTTCCTCAGAAATGCTACACGGGTCACTATGAGTCAGAACCAACTTGATGACACTTAACAACAACACCAATTTTTACAGAAACAGAGTGCCAGGTCTTCCTCTCATGAAGCAAGCTGGTTGGGTTAAAACCACTAACCTTTTGGCTAGTGATCACTTAACCATGGCATTACCAAGGCTACTTAAAGAGTGAATGGGATTAATGAAATGGTGAAGGTGAGGGTCAACGACACCCATGAGCTCAACTCAGAAATGAGACAGAAAGGTAGAGCAGTAGCTGTGTGTTAGTCTTAGTTTGTTTTTAGATGCAAGATCATCAGAGAAGGTTTGAAGGGTGATGAGAGAGCAAACTAATAGAAAAAGGAGGGCTAAATATCAGATGCTGTTGTTGTTAAGTGTCATAAAGATGGAATTTCACCTGAAGTGAGAACCTTGGGTCTCAGTGCTTAAATAGCTTCAATCATGATGCTGCCTTCTTCTTTTTATAGTCTGGATTCTGGGATTATTTGCTCAGCATACAGATTGAACAGGTATGCTTAAAGAATACAACCCTGGAGCACACATTTCCTGATTTTAAACCACTGAGTGACCCCTTGTTCTGTCTGAAGAACTGCCTCTTTATCTATGCACAGATTCTGCATGAGCACAGTTAAGTGTTCTGGAACCCCCATCCTTCATAATGTTATCCGTAGGTTTTTTTTTTTGTTTTTTTTTTATGATCCATGCAGTTGAATGTCTGCATATTCAATAAAACACAAGCATCTTTTTGATCATTCTCTGCTTTCAGCTAAGATACATCTGACATCAACAATAACATCCCATTTCCTTTTCTGAATACAGTTTGAATTTTTGGCAGCTCCCTGTTCCATGTACTGCTACAACTGTTTTTAAATGAGTTTCAGCAAATTTTACTTGCATGAAATATTAATGATGTTGTTTGTTAATTTCTGAATTCTGTTGGGTCACCTTCCTTTGGATAGTGGACAAATATGGATCTCTCCCAATCGACCAGGTAGCTGTCTTCCAAATTTCTTGCCATAGACTTATAAGTCCTTTCAGTGCTGCATCAGTTTGCTGAAACATTTCAGTTTCAAGCCCACCAGTTTTGGAGTCTTATTTTTAACTAATCAAACTGATTGGACTTTCTCTTTCAGTAAGATCGGTTCTTGATCATATGCTAACCAATGAACTCTTTTTGGTACAGTGATTCTGTATATCCCTTCCATCTTCATTTGATGCTTCTTTTTTTTTTTTTAATGTTTTATTGTGAATTATGTGATAGTTTACATGGGAGAACATTAGTTTTACATTCATCCTATCGTATATCATTTCATTGCGATCGTTACAATTCCCTCCATGCATCATCTACCAACCAAAGAGTACACACTACAAGCCTGCCTCTCAGTTTTCAGCACACAGCCCCTCTCCCTCTCTGTGTCTAAAGTCCCCATCTGCTCCATCTCTCCACGTCATCGTTGCTGCCTCCATCTCAGGCATCACCGCTTCTCTGGGTAGGGTCCCGCTCTCCGCCCTTCTCCCTTGATGGTTCCAGGGACCTCTGCTCCTAGGCTGAAAAGTTAATCACTCTCCTTCTTGCTACAAAATGTCTACCTTTACATTTCCAACCCTCAAAATCAATCCTGATAACAATTATTCACTATTGTATCACAAGAGACCCATCTTCATTTCCTTTCATCAGCTCCGCCTAGACAGATTGGACACTACTCAGTGGAGATTCTACCTTCCTCCACTCCCTCTGGATCTAGGTTCCCTCTTGAAAGCTTGTAAGCCAGTCACTTCTTGCCTTTGTAGCCTCTCCTCCCCCCATTTTGGATAGCCAATGTCCAAGTTTCCCATCTCTGTCTACTCTGTGTATGGAGGGGGTTCATTTGATGCTTCTTGCATTGATCAATAGTTAGCATTTGTTGTTGTTGTGAACAGGTGCTGTCCAGTCAGCAACAAATCACAGTCCCTATACACAATGGAGCAAAATACTACCAGGTCCTGCACCATCCTTACAATCGATATTACGCTTGAGCCCATTGCTGCTGCTACTGTACCAATCCATCTCATTAGTGTCTTGTCTTTTTTACTGACCCTCCACTTTACTAAGCATAATGTCCTTTTCCAGGGATTGGTCCCTCCTGATAACACGTCTCTAGCATAAAAGACAAAGTCTCATCATTGTAGCATCTAAGGAGAATTCTGACTATGCTTCTTTAAACACAGATTTGCTTGTTATTCTGGCAGTCCATGGTACTTTCAATATTTTTCTCCAGCACCATAATGCAAAAGCATCAATTCTTCTACCATCTTCCTTATTCACTGTCCAACTTTCACATGCATATGAGGCTACTGAAAATACCATGGCTTGGGTCAGGCACACCTTAGTCCTCAAAATGAAGTCTTTGTTCTTAAACGCTAATAAGAGGATTTGTGCAGCTTATTTGCCTAATGTAATACGTCATCTTATTTCTTGACTGTTGCTTCCAAGAGTGTTGATAGTGGATCCAAGCAAAATGAAGTCTTTGATAATTTCAATCTTTTCTCCATTTGTCATAATGTTACTTATTGGTTCAGTTTCTTTATACTGATGTGTAATCCATACCGAAGGCTGTACATTTTGATCTTCATCAGTATTTTAAGTCTTCTTAGCTTTCAGCAAGCAAGGTTGTATCACATGCATATTGCAGGTTGTTAATGAGTCTTCCTGAAATCCTGATGCCAGGTTCTTCTTCGTATAATGCAGGTTTTCAGATTATTTGTTCAGCATACAAATTAAATAACTATAGTGAAACAATATGGTCCTAGCACATATCTTTTCTTATATGAAATCATTCAGTAGCCCCTGTTCTGTCCAAATGATGGCCTCTTGGTCTATGTACAGGTTTCCCATGAGCACAATTGAGTGTTCTAAAGTATCCATGCTTCACAATATTATCCATAGTTTGTCATGATCCACACAGCTGAAAGACTTTGCATAGTCAATAAAGCACAGGTAAACAAACATCTTTCTGGTACTCTCTGCTTTCATCTAAGACCCATCTGACATCATCATCCTCTGAATCAGCCTTGAGTTTCTGGCCATTCCTTGTTGATGTGATGTAGCAGCTGTTTTTTTTTTTTTTTTTAATTATCTTCAAACAAAAATTTTACTTGCTTTTGATATTAATGATATTGTTTGATGATTTCTGCATTCCATTGGGTCACTTCTCTTCGCAATAGGCACAATTATGGATCTCTTCCAATTGGTTGACCAGGTAGCTGTCTTCCAAATTTCTTGGCAGAGATGAGTGAGTGCCTCCAGTGTTGTATCATTTGTTGTAGTATTTAAATTTGTATTCTGTCAATTCCTGGAGTTTTGTTTTTTGCCAACGACTTAAGGGCAGCTTGGACTTCTTCCTTAAGTACCATTAGTTCTTGATCATATACTACCCCTTGAAATGGTTGAGCAGTCACTATTTCTTTTTTGTATAGTAACTCTGTACATTCATTTTCTTTAGATGCTTCTGCCCATGGAAATTCAGTATTTTGTCCATGGCATCCTTCATTATTGTAAGTCAAGTATTGAATTTTTTCTCCAGTTCTTTCAGCATGAGAAATGTGAGTGAGTTCTGTCCTTTTGGTTTTCTAACTACAGGTCTTTGCACATTTTATTATACTTTATTTTCTAGAGCTGCCCTTTCTAGAAAATTTCTAGAAATTTTCTGTTCAGTTCTTTAACTTCATTATTTCTTCTATTTGCTTTAGCATCTCTAGGCTGGAAAGCAAGTTTCAAGGTCTCTTCTGAAATCAGTTTTAGTCTTTTCCTTCTGTCTTGTCTTTTTAATGACCTTTTGCTTTCTTCCTATATGATGTTCTTCTGGTCTTTGGTCATTAGTGTTTGATGCATCAAATCTGTTCTTGAGATGATCGCTAAATTCAGGTAGGATATTTTCAAGGTCATAGTTTGGCTCTCCTGGACTTGTTTTAATTTTCTTCAGCTTTAACCTGAACTTGCATATGATTAATTGATGGTCTGCTCCATAGTCGACCCCTGACCTTGTTTTGGCTGATGATATGGAGCTTTTCCACGGTCTCTACCCACAAACGTAGTTAATTTGTTTCCTGTGTATTGCATCTGGTGAAGTCCATGTATATAATCACCTTTTATGTTGTTTATGTCCTGGTGTGGCACTGTGGGTTAATGCAATGGAATGCAAAGTTGATTTGAACTGCAAGGTAGGCAGTTCAAGCTCACCAGCCATTCCTCAGAAACCCTATACAGGGTGCCTATGGTTCAGAACCTATTTGACGGTACTTAACAAAAGCAACAACATGTTGTTTAAAAAAGACATTGCAATGAATAGGTCATTGGTCTTTCAAAATTCTTTCATTTGATCTCCAGCATCATTTCTATCACCAAGAACATATTTTCCTTCCTCTTTGTTTTCAACCTTTGCATTTCAATCATCAGTAATTATCAATACATTTTGATTACATGTTTGATGAATTTCAGGCTGAAGAAGTTGGTAGGATTTTTCAGTTTCATCACCACTGACTTTAGTGGTTGGTGTGTAAATTTGAATAATTGTGGTACTAAGTGATCTTCCTCCTATGTGTATGGATATTACCCTATCATGGACAACATTATACTTCAAGACAGATCTGAAAATGTTCTTTTTGATGATGAATGTGACACCATTCCTCTTGAACTGGTCATTCCTGACATAGTAAACCATATGATTGTCAGATACAAGATGACCAAAGCCAGTTCATTTCAACTGACTAATGCTCAGGATATGAATCTTTATGTGTTCCATTACACTTTTGAAAACTTCCAATTCTCCTAGAGTCATACTTCCTACATTCTATGTTCCAGTTATTATGGATGTTTGCAATTGTCTCTCCTCGTTTTGAGGTGTGTCCCATCAGCACATAAAGGTCCTGCATTCTTTATTCCATTTGTGTCATCACAGTCAACCCTAGTTTGAGGAGGCAGCTCTTCCCCAGAAATTTTGAGTACCTTCCAACCTGAAGATCTCATCTTCCAGCACTATATATGACAATATTCTGCAGCTACTTATGAGGTTTTCAGTGGCTAAACATTCAGAATAGTCTGTCTTTCTTTCTTCTTTCTTAGTCTGGAAGCTCCACTGAAATCTGTCTACCATGGATGACCTTGCTGATATTTCAATACTAGTGCCATGGTTTCCAGCATCACTGCAACACACAAACCACCACAGTACACCACATTGACAGACAAGTGGTGGATTTTGCTATGTTGTTGTTGTTATGTGCCGTGGAGTCAGTTCTGACTCATAGCGACCCTGTACAGGGTTTCCAAGGCTGTAAATCTTTACGGGAGCAGAAAGCCTCACCTTTCTCCCGCGGAACAATTGGTAGTTTCGAACTGCTGGCCTTGTGGTTCGCAGCCTGATTCGTAACCACTACGCTACCAGATAGAACCCTTCAATATTGCAAGTCTAGGCCTGAATTTTTTTCTTCTGTGTCAGAATGACAAATTCAAGAGAAATGGCATAGCATTCATCATCAAAAAGAACATTTCAAGGTCAATCTTGGAGTACAATGCTGTCTGTGATAGGATAATATCCATACCATAGAAGTAATAGTAGCTAATACCACAAATATTCAGATTTACACATCAACCATTAAAGCCAATGTGGATGAAATTTTTTCTTTAGTTTGTTCAGCTTGAGAAATGCTGAGCATGTTCTTCTCTTACTGTTTTCTAACCACAGGTCTTTTCACATACTATTATAATGTTTTACTTTGTTGCTTCTAGCTGCTGTTGGAGATTTTCTGTTCCGTTCTTTTACTTCATCTCTTCCATTCACTTTAGCTGGTCTCTCTTCTGACATCCACTTTGGACTCTTTTTTTTCTTTCCAGACTTTTAAAATGACTTTTTGCTTTCTTCATGTATGATGTTCTTGATGTCATCCCACAGCTTTTCTGGACGTCGGGCATCAGTATTGAATGCATTAAATCTGTTTTTGAGATAATCCTAATGTAGCACTAGGCTGCTAACTGCAAGGCCAGTGGTTCAAACCCACCAGTTGCTCCTGGAAACCCTATACAGGGTCGCTATGAGTTGAATAGGACTCAATGGCACTTAGCAACAACAGCAACAAAATTCTGATGGGAGAGAGTCAAGGTTGTATTTTGATTCTTGTGGACCTGTTTTAGTTTTCTTCAGTTTCATCTTGAACTTGCTTATGAGTAATTGGTGGTCTATTCCACAGTCAACCACTGGCTTTGTTTTAACTGTTAATATTGAACTTCTCCATTATCTTTTCCCAAAGATGTAGTCCACTTGATTTCTGTATATTTCGTCTTGGGATGTTGATGTGTATATTTGTCATTATGTTGTTGGAAAAAAGCATTTGTGATGATCTTGAAAAATTATATCATGTGATCTCCAGTGTAATGTGTATCACCAAGGTGATATTTTCCAACTACCAATCCCTCCTCTTTGGTTCCAACTTTCACAGTCCAATCACCAGTAAGTGTCAATGCATCTTGATTTCATATTTGATCAATTTCAGATTCAAGAGCTTGGTAGAATTCATCAATTTCTTCATTATTGGCTTTAGTGGTTGCTGCATAACTTTGAATAATTTCAAATTTTTACCATACACT
>NW_006408567.1:19784155-19786106 GCF_000296735.1 Chrysochloris asiatica | reverse complement strand
CATGAAAGGCACCACAGTATGACAAACCGACAGACATGTGGTAAGGAACGAATTGGTCAGAATAAATCCCTCTGGTATCAGTATAAGGTTTTAACCTCTCAAATCTCAGTTCCCATATGTGTAAATGAGTATAATAAACTGATTTCTCAGGGTAACCAAAATTAACAAGACCAATTCTAACTCATAGAAACCCTACAGGACAGAGGAGAACTGCCTCAGAGGGTTCCCAAGACCGTAAATCATGGAAGTAGGCAGCCACATCTTGTCCCTGTGGAGCAGTTGGTGGGTTTGAATTGCCCACCTTTGGGTTAGCAGCCAATCACTTTAACCACTGCACAACCAGGAGTTCTCCCAAGGTCACAGGGAGCTATAAAGGAGAGAACAGATTAAAATGAACTTTGCAAATGGTACCATACTATACTTCATAATTATTAATTAGCATTTGCATTGTGATTTAGTATAATCTCTTCAAATACCCAATCTAGTGAAATTTACCAGGAAGTGGTGGTTTCAATGTTTCTCTGGGCTTTGCCTGGTGATACACCACAGTTAGTTCACAATCTTTTCTGCCTGAGTACTCTTTTTTTAATTTCTCATTTGTTCTCCCCTAAAATCATTTGAACTGCAAGGTCGGTGGTTCAAGTTCACCAGCTGCTCCTTGGAAATCCTTTACAAGATCGCTATGGGTTGGAATTGACTCAATGGCACTTAACAACAACAACAACCATTTTGGTGCTCTGCCCTCCCACCAATCTCTCTCTCTAGACCCCTCCAGGTCACAGAAATGAGTCACCATTTCTGATCCCATGTCATACATACATACATACATAAATGAGCATACTAAACTCCAGTTGCATGTTTGGAAAGTATGACACCATAGACAAAAAAAAACAAAACAGCTGACAGAGTCTGATTGGGCAATTCTGGGCTCTTCTTCCAACTGAACATAACTTTGGGAGGGGGAGGGGCACTTACTCATAGCACAAGAACAAAGACCATGTCAATTCCAGTTGCGAGCTGTCATCCAGCCAGCTATGACCAAATATGGTCTTTCCTGTAATCTTAAAATTCAAATCAAGCTCTACTTGTGTAAACCCTGCCCAGGAGTTACACAACAATTACACAAGAAGGGGTTTTCCCCCTTTACTACTTTGGATCTCACCCTTATGTTTTGCTCTCACAGAAAAAAAAACACCAGATTAACATCTGGCTCAGATTATGAGATTCTCAAATCTGTTCAAATTAAATTAACTGTTGCCAGCTGCTATCTATGGGTATGGTGTGCTCTTTGGGTAGGAAGTTCATTAATAATTTAAGTAAAGGACTGTAGAGGAACTGAGATCTTGAGGTAACTCCTATATATTATTTACAATGACTTAAACCAAACACTGTGTGTACATCCTGGCAAGAGAAAAGTAGAACTAGATTTGAGTCCCACTTCACGTAAGTACTGGCTTGATTTCTGAACTTGGCACCTTGGATTCCTTTTATAAATACGGAAGCATGATACAAAGGAGTTGTGTTTTCTTTGCACATTCAGGGTCCAGCACTGCCTGATGGAAAAGTATTGCACTCACCTTAATTGTTGCACACATGGGGTCACATGTGGGGTTGCCATGAGTGGGTATTGTCATGACAGAAACTGGTGATGATGACCCAGGTTACCCCGGTGACAAAATCCTGCTCCAACTACAGATCCATCCATCCATCTGCAGCCACTCAATACATCCACTTTAGGGAGGGGAGATTGAGACACGGAGTGATTGAGTCACGTTAACAGACCACACACTAGTGCATGATAGAGCTAGATGAGGATGATAACCTGAGATCTGGCTGCAAAGCACAACAAACCCTATTGCCAAATTGCTTGATATTTCAAAAAAGATGATGAAACACTCTGTCATGCCCCTCTTCCCCTCCTCCCCACCTCTGCTTCCTATGTTCCATGCTA
>NW_006408567.1:19782094-19783394 GCF_000296735.1 Chrysochloris asiatica | reverse complement strand
ATGTTGAGAGCATCGCTAATTTTTCTTTATGCAAAATACTAGGAAATTCTTTTTGCCATAAATAGAAAATGACTTATCCTTAACAAGCCATTAAACGGCCAGACAGGAAGCATGGGCAGTGGTTTAGCGTAGAAGAAGAATGTTCCTTCCATGCTCCCCCTTGGCACTCAGTTCCAGTTCTTGTTCTGGGTGAGTTGTTCTCATTTCTACAAGAGCATGGTGTGATCCATAGATTCCTGGAGGTCCCTGACTCTTCTAGGGAAGTCCCTACTGTCAAAAATATCACTATAATAACACTAAGAAAATGCTTTAAAAAAAACAACAACTTTTTATTGCAAATTGAATGAAGATTTGCAGAGCAGATCATCAGTTTTACACTCAATAAACTATACCCTTTGCTCCTTATAATGATTGCAACTCCCTCCATGTACCAACAGTTAACAGCATTTACCTCTATTAACTTTAATTATTGCATTCCTCCCTGTGTCTCCCACTACCTTCATCTTTCCTCTGTTTACCTCCCTCTTGTTGTGTATTGCCTGCCTTGTCACCCATGTTAACATGTGTCTACCTTCTAGCCCATGAAACGTTTTTCCTTCCCCTCCCTCCCCCACCTCTCTTACCATCATAGATTGTTTCTTTTATTACGATCTTTTAAAAAACGTTTTTCAGCATTGGTCTTTGTCTTTTTGTGATTGGCAGTTAATTTCACTCAGTATAATGTGCTCCAGTTTCAACCTTGTTGTGAGGTGTTTCACAGATTCATCAATATTCTTCAACATTTTATAGTATTCCATTGTATGAATACACCAAAGTTTGTTTAACCATTCTTCTGCTGATGGGCGTTTAGTCTGTCTCCATCTTTTTGATGTGTATCTTGTAGACAGCATATTGAAGGATCCTGTTTTCTTATCCATTCTTTTCATTATGTCTCTTTACTGGTGCATTTAATCCATTTATATTCATTGTAACTATCAATAAGTATGAATTAAATGTTGTCATTTTTCTGTGTGGTTTTTTTTTTGTGTGTGTATGTGTGTTGTTATTGTATTCTTTGTTCCACATAATTTTCTATGCTGAATTTATTTTGTTTATGGGTTTTCTTGTCATTTTCATTTCTGTGTATTAATATTTACTAAATCTTTCTGATTTTCCTTTCTTTATTTTGATGTACAGTTATGTTAGTTTTCTTTGAAGTTATGCTGTAATTTATTAATCTTTCCCCTGCTTAAAGCAGTCTGTTTTATCTTAAAATTTACTTGACTGTCTTGTCATTTGAAAGTTCTGCATCTACGCTATT
>NW_006408567.1:19773066-19774802 GCF_000296735.1 Chrysochloris asiatica | reverse complement strand
TACAGTGTAGTTGTTTGACCCAGAGAGGAGAAATCTCTAGGAAGCTAGTGCAATTCAAGGAGCTCATGATGTGGTTGTAGAAGGGATGTGACTGTAGAGTTTCTGGCCCTAGAGGGAGTTCCTATTGGTCTCGGTGTTATCTATGTCAGGACATTCAATCTGTACGTAGAATGTGGGAACCACTTGATGGAGCTGTTTTCAGTGTCTGTTTTCAGTGACCCCACAGGGAAGCTGGGGTCAGCATGGCTGGTTAAAGGCTGGTCTGGTGGCTCTATAGGTTTTGTAGGTCTTCAGTCAAACCCACCTGAATTCAGGCACCAAAGTGGCAAACCACCTCATGCTGGTGTGGCTCCCAACCACGTGGCTCCAAAATCCTAGAGAACAGGGTCTTAGCACAGCCAGCTCCACCTCATGCTGACGTGGTTCCCAACCACCTGGCTTCAAACTCATGGAGAGTAGGGTCTTAGCTGGGGGTGGATGAGAGTGGAAGCTGGCCACACTTCTGGTCACTAGAGGAGCATGGGGAAAAAGAAGACATCGCACCTTTCCTGTTGCTCTTGCAGCTCTGCTCTGTCAGGTCTCCCTCTGCTGCTAAATTTGCTCACAAGACGTTTGAGCCTCATCTGGCCAGCATCTCCTTCCAGCAAACACTCCATGCTCCTCTCTAACTTTTTTTTTTTTTTTTTTGTAGTTCAAGGTGCCAGAATTTTCATCTCTGCCTGTTTTATTTTGCCTCTTGTATCTTTGTTGTAGAGGGCCCATGTAAGTGCATTCTGCCTAGTCTGCCATCTTGCCAGGAGTCCTGTTTGCCTTTTTTTTTGTACTGTGTTAATATTTGCACTAAGGTGTAAAACCACTAATCAAGGCAATGGCACCAAACTGTGTTGGCAGACAATGTATTCTTCACTATCACGCACTTGTAGGAAAACAAATATGTTTCACTTAAGAATGTTCCTGTGATGTAGTAAAGATGATTGATTTTGCTAATAAGTATATGTATATTTTTCATTTCAATAAAATGGAAGTACACATACAACAACACATACAACATTTTTTGCAAAGTTAGCTTACAGCTCAAACACACAACTGCATTGATACTTACCATGAATGCAGTTGTGTGTTTGATCTACAAGCTAAACTAACCATTTTTCTAATGGAATACCATTTTACTAGAAAGTGCAGCCAATAGACAAATACTCATTTGGATATATAGCAGACAGTTTCTCAAAAATGAATGAAATAAATGTGTCACTTTAACTTAAGTATTGGTTGCCAATGATAGATTTTGAGCTTTCACGTGAAAACTTGAACTTTGCATTTGAAAGTCTGTGTCTGCTGCTGTAAGCCTGTCAAATTCCCAAATGTTTTCTGATGACATTGGTGGTGACATTAACTAAAGTAATTGTCTGGTATGGTATATTGAAAAGTGTCAACTTACTCTCTGACCAATGTATGATGCTACAAAATCATGCCTGGCTAAAAGATCTATTTAAAGTACCAGACAAACCAATGGAATTTAATGTAACCATGGGAAAGTTCATTAATATACGTGGTTTCAGAATCTAACAGAAAGTAAATTTTAAGAAACCACCATGTGTCAGTTTTTGTGTAGTGTTAAAGAATATTCACAACATCTGAAAGAGGTATTAAATACTCCTCTCTGTTACAATCGTATATCTAGATGAGGTCAGATTATCTTCATATGTTGTTGTTGTTATGTGCTGTGGAGTCGGTTC
>NW_006408567.1:19770299-19772197 GCF_000296735.1 Chrysochloris asiatica | reverse complement strand
ACATGACATAGCTTATTCCACCTCCTTCCTGTTTGCGGGTTACATTCCTGTTCTTTCCTAAACGTTCTAAACTTTGTCCTTGGGTAAATACCCCTTTTTAAATCTAAAATGGTTGATTTTTCTGAGATGTGTGTATCTCACCAGTGATATTGTTCCCCTTATAGATCTGTCTGGCAGCTAAAAATTGAATAATGAAGGTGAGTTCAGTTCCACACCAGAAGGGTGGCCAAAGGCCAGAGTCTCTGGGGTTCCACAGTCTCTTTCTGACCAATAAACCTGGTGTTTTTAATGTAGATTGATATTTTTAAATAAGCATTTAAAATGCTATTTTAATTTAAAATATGGTAATTAGTGGTAGATGTAATCAATGAAGAAAATTAAAACAAATCCAGGATAGACAAAATATGACTTTGAATATATCCTGCCTGGATTTAGACATCATCTCAAGAACATATTTGATACATTAGACAACTAAAGATTGAAAACCAGAAGCTTTGTGGTATGACATCAAGAACATCATACAGGAAGAAAGCGAAAGCTCATTAAGAAGACAAAAAAGAAGGAAAATACCAAAATGGATGTCAGAAGAGACCCTGAAACTTGCTCTCCACCCTTGAAATGTTAAAGCAAATGGAATAAAGGAGGAGGTAAAAGAACTGAATTGAACATTTCAAAGGGAAGCTCAAGAAGACAAAGTCAAGTATTATAATGAAATGTGCAATGACCTAGAATTAGAAAACCAAATGGGAAGAACATGCTCAGCATTTCTCAGGCTGAGGGACCTGAAGAAATCATTCAAGCCTTGACTTGCAATATTGAAGGATTCTATAGATAAAATATCGAAAGATGCAAAAAGCATCAAAAGAAGATGGGAAGAGGACTTCCGGAGCTTCCCTGACCAGGCAGCTCAGGTAGGGCAGTCTCGGGGAAAAGGGGTGGAATCGCACATAGCAAACCTCTGTCTAGCAGACAGACAGCCTTTGAACAAACATAAGATCTTGTATTTCAACATTCTGAACTCATTTTTTAAAAAAGATCAAATTACTGAGGAATTACAGGCATTTTGAGCTTTTGCCTGCCTGCACATGGCTCCCGCTTCCGCGCCCGTGCCGGCGAGTACCTCTGCCCCCTGCAGACCTTGGAATGCAGGGCTAGAGCAACCCCACTAAGAAGGTTGCATTTCCAGAGAAAATGAAGCAAAAACTAACAAAGCTGAAAAAATAGAGAAGGATATCAGCGTGGATATCAGGAAATTCGAGGTACCCACGGTACAGAGAGACTGAGAGGCATCTTTTATGTCATCAAATACAGACACTACCTCCCTGCAGCCATTACCCCCAGCCCTCTACTGCCCCGGCCTAGACCAGCCCTCTGCCAAGTCACTG
This sequence comes from Chrysochloris asiatica, assembly GCF_000296735.1. NCBI lineage: Eukaryota > Metazoa > Chordata > Mammalia > Afrosoricida > Chrysochloridae > Chrysochloris > Chrysochloris asiatica. The sequence goes on along the minus strand of NW_006408567.1, from coordinate 19,770,812 downwards.
AGGTCCAGGGCCCCCAAGGCCCAACCCGTCGCGTAGTCAGGTTGCGGAGACCCAGGGCCCATGAGGCCCAACCCACCACATAGCCTGGTCACCAAGGCCCAGTGCCCTTGAGACCCAACCCGCCTTCAGCCCAGTCCCCGAGGTCCAATCTGCCCAACCCACCGCTGAGGCCCAAGCCGCTCGGTACCCAGCTGCTGATACACAGGCACCCCGAGGCCCAAACTGCCTGCCCGAGGCCCAAACCACCCACCCAAGGCCCAAACCACCCACCCGAGGACCAACCCTTCTGTAGCCTGGTTGCTGACACCCAGGCCCCCAGAGGCCCAAACCACCTGCCCTAGGCTCAACCCACACGCCTGAGGCACAAACGGCCTGCCGCCGAGGCCCAGGACCAACTGAGACCCAAAAAATTACTCTGAGTTAAGCAATAAGGAGAGTGAAAAGGGAAGACCACATCCTGATCACATCTTCCTGGAGGTAATCAGAAAACATAAAAAATTGCCAAAACACATA
>NW_006408567.1:19733337-19763770 GCF_000296735.1 Chrysochloris asiatica | reverse complement strand
AAAAAAAAAAAAAAGAAGGTGGAATATACAGAATCACTGTTCCAAAAAGAGGTATCATATGATCAAGAATCAATGGCACTAAAGCAAGAAGTCCAAGGTTCACTGAAGGCATTGACAAAGAGCAAGATTCTGGGAAGTGATGAAATACAAACTGAAACCTTTCAATAAACAAATGCAGCACTGTGAGTTATTTACTCACCTGTACCAAGACATTTGGAAGACCAGTTGATTGGAAGAGAGCTATTATTTGTGCCCATTCCCAAGAAAGATGAACCAATGGAATGCAGAAATCATTGGATAATATTATTAATCACATGCAAGTAAAATTTTGCTAAAGATAATTCAAAAGCAGCTGTGGCAGTACATTGACAGGGAACTGACAGAAATTCAAAACAGATTCAGACAAGGATGTGGAACGAGGGTTATCGTTGCTGATGTCCGATGGATCTTGTCTGAAATACCAGAAAGATGTTTACCTGTGCTTTATTGACTACGCAAAGGCTTTTAATTGTGTGGATCATGCCAAGCTATGGACAACAGTGCATAGTTTGAGTATTCTTGAACACTTAACTGTGGTCATGAGGAATCTGTACCCGGACCAAGAAGCAGTTGTTCGGGCGGAACATGGGAACACTGAATGGTTTAAAATTAAGAAAGGTGTGTGACAGGATTGTATTCTTTCATCATACTTATATTCAACCTGAATGCTAAGCAAATCATCTGAGAAGCTGGGTTATATGAAGAAAAATGTGGCATCAGGATTGGAGGAAGACTCATTAACAACCTGCGATATGCAGGTGATACAACATTGTTTGCTGAAAGTGCTTCATTGACTATGCAAAGGCTTTCTACAACTATGGACAATATTGTGGAGAATTTGCATTCTGGTACATTTAATTGTGCTAATGATGAAGCTGTACATAAACCAAGAGGCAGGTGTTCAAATGGAAAATAGAGCACTGAATGGTTTAAAATTAGGAACGGTTTGCTCCAGGGTGTTATTCTTTCATCATACTTATTTAATGTGCTGTTGTTGTTGTTAAGTGCCGTAGAGTCCGTTCCAACCCATAGTGACCTTGTATAGCATTCCCAAGGAACAGCTGATGAGCTTGAACTGCTGACCTTTTGGTTCAAACCGACATTGCAGTCCAGCTCACTAATTCACAGAGCCACACTTGGACTTCATTAGATCTGTATGCTGAGCAAATAATCCGAGAAACTAGATTATTTGAAGGAAAACAACCTGGGATATGCAGATGATACAACCCTGCTTGCTGAAACTAGAGAGGACTTAAAATACATACTGATGAAGATCACAGACCAAGGCAATCGGTATGGGTTGTACCTCAATGTAAAGAAAACAAAAATCCTCATAACTGGAACAATAAACAACATCATAAATAGAGAAAAAATTGAAGTTGCCAAATATTCCATTTTGCTTGGACCCACTACCAACACTCATGAAAGCAGCAGTGAAGAAATCAAAGACATATTGCATTAGGCAAATCTGTTGCACAAGACCTCTTTAAAGTGTTCAGGTGAGCAAAGGTGTCAGTTTGAGGACTAAGGTGTGCCTGACCCAAGTCATGGCATTTTCAATAACCTCATATGCATGCGAAAGTTGGACAATGAATAAGAAAGACCATAGAAAATTTGAGTTATGGTGTTGGAGATGAATAACAAAAGTATCATGGACTACCAGAAGAACAAACAAATCTGTGTTGGAAGAAATACAGCCAGAGTGCTCCTTAGAAGCCCAGATGGCGAGACTTTATCTCTCATACTTTGGACATATTATCGGAGGAACTAGTCATTGGAGAAGGACATCAAGCTTGGTAAAGTGGTGGTGGTGGTAGTTATGTGCTGTGGAGTCGGTTCCAACTCATAGTGACCCTGCATAGGGTTTCCCAGGCTGTAAATCTTTATGGGAGCAGAAAGCTTCATCTGGCTCCCAAGAAGCAGCTGGGGAGTTCGAACTGCTACCTTCTGATTAGCAGTCCAGTGCTTATGCTACAGTAGCACCAGAACTCTTGTACTTAATATGTTGTTGTTGTTGTTGAGTGCGGTCGAGTTGGTTCCAACTCATAGCGACCCAGTGTAGGATTTCCAAGGAGCAGATGGTAGGTTTGAACTGTTGACCTTGTAGTTTGCAGCCCAGTGCTGATCATACAGCGCCACACTAGGAGTGCATTTAATTGTTTGTTGTTCGTTGTTAAGTGCCATCAACTCAGTGCTGACCCATAGCGACCCTGTATAGGGTTTCCAAGGAGCAGTGGATGAGCTTCAACCACCAACCTTGTGGTTCAAACTGATCTTGTAGTTCAGCACATTAGCCCACGGCACCACACCAGTACTTAATATGTTGTTGTTGTTAAGTGCTGTTGAGTTGGTTCCAACCCATAATGACCGTGTACAGAGTTTCCAAGAAGTGTTTGGTGAATTTGAATCGCCGGCCTTGCAGTTCAAACTGACATTGTAGTTCAATTCATTAGTCCACAGTGCCACACCAGTACTACAGGACTTAATATAAACATACTAAAATCACTGGCTTCTCACCTGAACCTATATAATTCCTTCTTTAAAGAAGTTTTCAAGACAAGCTTTTTGGGGAACTCGTCAGGAAAAGCTCTGAGCTGATTCTAGTTTGTGGTTTATTATGCAATTACGATGTTTTCAGTTACCATCAAGTTATATACAGATGACAACTCATGGAGACCTATGTACAACAGAACACAGTGGTGTCTGGTCTTACAGCATCTTCAAAATCATTCGTCTGCTCGAGTTCTGAGTTTCAGCCACTGTGTATTCTGAGTGCCTTCAAAACTAGGGGGCCCACTTTCCAGCCCCATCAGGATAATGCACTGGACCACAAGGTCGGTGGTTCAAAACTACCAGCTGCTCCTCAGGAACAACAGGGTTGTTGAGTCCAAATCGACTCGATGGCACTTTAACAAGAACATATTGGGCAAAATTTTCTTTTGATGCAGTTCTCATTTGCTAATTTTCAGTAGATTGCCAAGTCCTTCCTCCTAGTCTTAGTTAAAAAGCTCTCCTGAAAGCTACCCACCATGGGTGACCCTGCTGATGTTTTAAATACCTGTGGCAATACGATAGGCTGACAGAGTGGAGGAACACAGTGTAAAAACGGACTCTTGATAAAACTTGCTGAGTTGGGTCTTAACTTAATATCCTTTAGCTCCACCTTCTCCATGTTGGAGAAGAATGAGAACTATTTCAAGGAGTTAACAACAACAGAATCTTATTTGAGAAAGAAAAGACCAAATCACAAAATGTTCATACACAAGATGTTTATTATCACACTGAAAGGTTCATAATGCACCTTAGTTTCCAATTATGAGACTGAATGCTATAAAACTGCTAGTTTTGTAAAATTTTTTTAAAAAAGGGTACATTAATAGCAATTTCATGTGGCTCAACCCACTGTATAATGAGTCGATGGCTAAGATTTCTTTCAACAACAAACTGTTCCTATTTCCCCATCTGTTTGTTATACACAGATGTCCAAGTGATAAATAGGGCCTACTTAAGAAACACATGTCATGCAGAAATATACCGGAAGTTGTCTTTTGTGGCCATTTACTCTTCTCAGTTTGCTCTATCACCCCATTACGTGGTCTTATTACATGGACAATTCTTGAGAGATGAGAACGTCACAGCAGAGATTGAAGTTGTCTGTCCAAAGCTACGTGGTTGTTGTTAAGTGCTGTTGAATCACTTCTGACTCATAGCGACCCTGTATAGGGTTTCCAAGGAGCAGCTGGTGGATTTGAACTGCTGACCTTGCGGTTAGCAGTCCCATGCTGATCCTACAGTGCCAGGAGTCCTGACAAAGGCTATATACTGCTGGTGAAACCAGTCCAATTTTGAAACCAGTTAGATTGGATTGCTTATTCAAGGTCAAGAACAGAATAGCTGGCCCAGAAGCAACTCTGAGCCAAATATAAATGTCTTCAACCAAACAAAATAGTTTCTTCAAGTGAATGATTCTGATGCATTCTCGTTCACCTTTGTTTACCCTTTTTGCCCCTAGGCAATCTGTGTCCAAGGAAATTACAAAACGGCCTCATAGTCAGCAAAAAGGAGCAGTATGGTGAAGCTTTCAAAAGTTCATAGAAAAAGAGAAGGAAAAGAGAATGGAATTTTTCCATGAACTTTTAGAAGCCCATTTGTATGTGTCTCCAGAGTCTGTAGGTTAGTGCAAGCTGCTGATGTGGTTCAGCTACTAACCAAAAAGTTGGAACTTTGAGCCTACTCCGAGGTGCCTCCAAAGAAAATACTGGCACTCTGCTTCTGAAAAGCCATTGAAAAGCCTATAGAACTTAGTTCTACTGATGGGGTGAGGGGGCAGGGAAGTATGTTATCCAGATAGTCCAAGACACGACCAATGAACAATGATGGGACAAGCCATGCTTCATTTATGTTCAAGAGATTTAATAAAGATCCCCCCACCCCCACCCGGAACCTTCAGCTCTTTTACAATATGTGTAACTTGACATGGAGCTGAGATAAAAATAAAGCTTTCTTACAAATTACATTTTTTTTTCCAGTGAATTACTTTTGCAGTAAAAATAGCTGCTACATAAATCCCTCCTGATCTCTGAAAAGGAGTTGCATGTTTCCAAAAATAGTATTCTTATTTTAATCATACAGAGTAACAGGGGGCAGAGGGGGGAGATGGCAGGTCAGGAAGAGGTACGTTGGGGAAACATAGTCAAACTGAAAAATAAAATTAAGTTTTGTGTATAAACTGATTTAAAGACATGCGTAGACGTGAAAAACATATGCCATTTGTCAAGAAAAATACTGCTTTATAACTATTTACTTTTACATTACAATTAAAGAAGAAACCACAAAGAGGCCAGATGTGTCCCCAGAAAATTTCTTGTCAAGTCCCAAAGGTACAAAGTCCTTGCCAGGTAATAACAGAGGCACACAAAACAAGGGGGATTAACCTTTCTTCTATTCCTTATTCCTGTAGGTATACTGAATGTAACTAGTGTGCATCTTACAATTTCTCTTAGCCCCTGAAGAAGGTAGACTTTGTAAAACCCTGTGTGTGCTATTGTAAAATGGAATAAACATCGGATGCCTGTATTCTTCTTTCAAATAGTTATATAATTACTTTAAATTACAATATACAATTTCTGTTAAATAGGACTGGTAGAGGATTTTGATAACAATTATACGATTACAATAATATATACAAACTAACTTCTGAAATGGCATGATTCTCTCCTTCCCACCCTCTTAACCCTCTGAGCAAAGAGAAACACTTTCGTATTTCTATTCCTTGTTGCAAAAGGCAAAAAAAAAACCCCAAAAAACAAATGTGTGTTTGTGCACGCACAGCATGCTTTTTCCTTGAAAAATATAATATAGCTGCACAACCCAGTCACACACGGCCTGCTTCGAGCTCACGTGGCTTCCAGAGCTTCTTTCCTGACCATCTTAATTTAGTTGCATCATAAATAGTGTTATTATGTCGGCAGACCTTGGAAGCAAGGAACCCTGCCGCCTTCCACAAAGCTGAACAAGATGGCCTGGCTGGAGAACCCAGGTTTCAGAGTCAACAAGACCATTGCTTCTTGGTGATGTTATTCCTGGACATATTAAATCCCTTCTGCTCAAGGTCCCTGGAGCGGCGGTCGGGACGGGCTTCCCATCGCAGTCACACGGGGCCGGGGCCCGCTCAGGCAGTCTGGCCGGGGCCTCAGTCCTCTGTGTCGGGCTGCACACCCAGGATGGCATGAAGCTCCTCTGGCGTGAAGCCAAGCAAGTTCTGGAGGTCACACACAAAGCGGTACACGTAGCGCTTCCCTGACGTCTTGTGGATGATGTTCTTGTCGTAATAGTAGCGAAGACCTCGGCTCAGCTTCTCGTAGTTCATCTTTGGCTTATTTTTTCTCTTCCCCCAACGCCGGGCCACCTTTGGTAGAGAGAGACAGAAAAGCATTAAAAAGAGATTCTGAGTTAGTCAACTGAGAAAACACGAAGGATGCTCCTCCAAATTATGACTCAAATGCACGGGTGGGTACCATAGAAATCTGACCACAACAGAATACCGAGAGAAGCACAATCTGTTTTAAGACCAGGGTCATGGTGTTCCTCATTTAAGAAAGTGCTGGGTCCCTGGAGGGGCACACAGCACCATTCCTGGGCTGTGAGGCATCTCGTGCTTGTAATCAAGAGAGCCCCACCTCCCGGGTTCTTATCCCTACAGGAACAGTTAACAGCTGCTGAGTGGGGACCCGAGCCATGTGATGTGACCAAACCTCAATGTTCCTGTTTCCCAAAGGTTTCGTGGAGGTGACAGAAATGAAAGACCTTCCTTAATTCTGTCCTGGAGCTCCCCTCAGCCTTCCACCCCCAGACAAGGCACCTGGCTCCAACCCACCAGGGCTGCTTCTAGCTAAGTAAGGAGCCAGGAAGCCAATCCAGATGTTACCCCACATGGAAAACACATTTTCAGATGGACCAGAGAAAGCCTCAGCTTACAGCTTGGGCTGTTTTATCAACAACAGGGCAAGACAGTGCTGTCTGCCCTGTACCCATGTGCATACCCAGGAACGCTATTGATGCTCATCAACAAACTGGGGAGTCCTTGTCCTTGTCTCAACAATCTGAATTGTCCAGGTAGAAATACTCCTGCTTGTATGGTGAACACTTTGCAGTGTCCTAACGTTTGAACCTAACAGGATGCAGTCAGGGTTCAAAGCCCAGAGGTTTCCCAGGCCTGATCTTACCTCATCGGGGTCAGCAAGCTTAAATTCCCATCCGTTCCCCGTCCAGCTGATGAATGGCTGGCAAGACTTGTCCGAGAGTAACTCCAAGAGAAACTGCCACAGCTGAATAGGTCCACTTCCTGGGAAGGAGAGAGGTAGGTTGCACATTTTTATACATTTAAAATACAGCAAGGCTCCTCCTGCCAACTCCAACTCATGGTGAGTCCATGTGTGCGGTTTTCAGGAATGGCTCACTAGGCCTATTTTCTGAGGTATCTCTGGCGGGTTCCAAAACCACTAACCTTCTAACAAGTAATCTACTATTTGAACTATGACCCCCAGGGACTCTGGACAGCATGGCTTTAGTCATCCTAGTCTGTTGTTGGTTGCCATTGAATTGATTCATACCTATAGCGAGCCCATGTGAGTTTTACAGTGGATCACACCAAGCTGTTGGGAGTGTTCGAACCACCAATCTTTAGGTTAGTAGCCAAGCACATAACTTTTTGTGCCACCAGGGCTCCTTGTTGTGGTTAAGTGCCATCAATCCATAGCAGCCCTGTATAGGATTTCTGAGGAGCAGCTAGTGCACTTGAGCCCGACTTTGTAGTTCAGACTGACTTTGCAAGTCCAGCGCATTAGTCCACAGCGCCACCCCAGGACTATAACTTAAGTCATCTGAATCAAACAAGCTGACTGAAGACTGTAGAACCAATTCTCTGAACTGAATTCCAACATGAAGGTGCAACTCAAGGTGTTGGTGTCATAATGGATGAGTATGGACACCAAATATGAGATTTCCTCAGCACTTCCTACTCCTGAAGGCCACTCAGCTGAAACTCCCTTGATTGTTGGGTTTGGTCTTTTTGGAAAACTTTAGGGCAAGCAACTTCTACTTGACAACCTATGTCAAAGCCTTCATAGTTTATTTCTAGAAACACAAGGGGGGAGGGGCGGGGGAAGGCAGAGTGAGGCACAGCTATGGTGGTTCCCGTCTGCTTTATTTATGGATTGAACTTTTCAAATTTACTCAACCACCACAAAACTGGATTTACTCAGCAGCCAACAGTGGCAATATCCATTGCTTCATAGTATTTGCTATGCAAAATGTGGTTTGGGAAGCTTCAGCTAGTCCTATTTTAAATATGAGGAACAAAATGTACCTCAAAGACCAAGTGCCTTGCCCAGGGTCACACACCTATCAATGCAGGGTGAGAGAAACTGAGCTTGCCAACTCAAACCCCACTCTCTTTGTGCCACTCCCTAAAACCCGATGGTTCTCATCCATGAAGTGCTGTAAACAGAGCACAAAATGATAGGCAGTCTGAAACCAGTCAGCTAGGTGACCAGGGTGATCACGGGAAAACAGTTTACCTCTGAGTCAATTTCCCCATCTGTAAAATGGGTGAATTACCGCTGCCCTTGAGTGAGTCCTTGGGTGGTGTAAATGGTTAAGTGCTTAGTTGCTAATAGAAAAGCCTGGAAATGTACTCCCCAAAACTAACCACTGAAAACTACAAGTACAATTCTACTCTGATACACACGGGGTCGCCACACTAGGCGCTGACTGGCTGGATTTTGTTTTGTAGGGTTATTTTGGTGTTTTGTTTTATTTTTTTTGGGTTGGCAGTCAACAAATGGTAACCCATTTTACTGTAAAAATGAAAGGAATTCTGTTTATTCTCAGAACTGGGGTCTGAATCCAGTGCTGGAAAGTTATGTCAGTTTCCATACATCTTAGCTTGTATTTAATACATTTAAAGGTTGTCTGGAATAAATACATAATCAGGATGCCTAAGAATTCTGACTTGTAACCCGTCAAATTATGTTAAGGAGGGTTTTTTTTTTTTTTAATCCACAATGGCTCCATTTGGTCAAAATATGGGAGAAGAAGAAGAAAAGAAGTATATTTAAGGACACAAGATGCAATGAAAATAGTCTCCACATTTTTGCTTAAGTCCTGGAAACATTTGGCTGCAAAAACAGCTTTAATATTTGTCTTTTGCCTAGAATAGCCTAGAACAGCCCTTACCTAAATCTTTAAAAATAAAATTTTAGAAGAAAAGGTAAACAGTCCCTATGTTCCTAGAGGTGGGTTCGGTGGCCCCTCCCTGACTGATGCAGCCCCAGCCTAAGTCGATGTAGGTCTTTGACATTTCTGGAGCCAATGAGTCACCAGCAAAGGACTCCACAGGCCCAGTGTCCCCAGTACACCCCACTGAGCTTCATGTATACGAAAACCCCTACACTGCTGCCACGTGTAGAATTCAGGGATACAGCCAGCCAAGCACAGAACATGGAGGGTAAATACCAGAGTGCGTACACTAGAACCACCCTTGCTAAACATGACACTCAGCAGCTCTCGGGTTCACAGAGGAGGCCAACAAGCAGTTGGCCAGCATGGTCACACTCACCTGTAAAGCCAGCCAGCACAGCTGCAGGTATAACTGGTTTGCCCTGCTCCACTGGGTCGCTCCTCTCCTGGATGTAGTCCTTGAACGACATGGTTGGCTTGTTGAGGCCCAGGGGCTGACTACAGTCGTCCTCGAAGCTCTCGAAGGAAGGTACCCGCTGCACGTCAATCAAGGACGACTGACTGTTCCAGGACTTCAGCAGCGAGTCTGAGCTCTCAAAGCTGTCTGTGCCGCTCTCTGAAGAGTCGTGATCTCTGGGCTTACCTGGTACAGAAAGACAACCAAGCACATACTTTGAGTCCTACAGGGGCAATGAATGAGACCAACGTCATTGATGAAAAACTCCAGGTTCAACAGCACCATCGGTACCAACAACCCACGTAACTGCATACTCTGTGGGTATAGAATCACTCAGAGACTCTCACATTGAGTTTATCTCCAGGTGCTTAATCTTTCTGATAAACACACAAATCACACCATCTTCTAACACCACCACCCAACTCACAGGAACCCTTTATAAGGTTTCTGAAGACTGTAAATCTGTACAATAGCAGATAGCCTCATCTTTCTCCCACTGGGCAGCTTGTACGTTTGAACCGCTGACTTTGTGGTTAGCAACTCAACACCTAACCCACAGTGCCATTAGAGCTCTTTTCCATCAACAACAGTAGAATGGATAAATTGCTGCTTCATATAATGGAATACTATACAGCACTTAGGAGCTCTGGTAGCGTAGTGGTTATGAATCAGGCTGCTAACCTCAGCGTCAGCAGTTTGAAACTACCAGCTGTTCCATGATCTTTATGAGTCGCTATGAGTCAGAAATGACTCCACGGCACATAACAACATACAGCACTTAACAAAACAATACAGCAATGAGAAGTGCGGTGGCTCTGTTGATCAGAACTTCGAACCCACCAGATGCTCTGAGAGAAAAGATGAGGCTTTCTGCTTCTGTAAAGAATTATAGCCTCAGAAAGCCTTCACAGGGTCTCTATGAGTCAGAACAAACTCAATGGCTCAATGATAAAATTCTTGCTTTCCAGGAGCCTTGTGTGGCGCTATAGGATAAGTAGTGGACTCCTAACCACAAGGTTGGCAGTTCAAACCTACCAGCTACTCCTCAGAAACCCTATATAGGGTCACTATGAGTTGAAACTGACTTGATTGCACTTAACAGTAACAGCATGAGCAAGATCCGGGTCTGATTTCAGGCCAATGTGTAGTCATCACCCATCTGTCAGTAGAAACTTTGTGATGATTCTGAAAAAGTGTCAGCAGATTCCTCACTAGACTACGAAGATGAACTAGGAAGAAAGACCTGGTGCTCTACTTGGGAAAATCAGTCAATGAAAACCTATGGATCTCAATAATCTGATCCCAAACTGATCATTGGGGTGGTGCAGAACTGGGTAGTGTTTCATTATGTTTTTATGCATGGTATCATTATGAGTAAGGGCGCTAACAATAAAGCTTACTGCAATGGAATACCATATAGCTACGAAAAAGGACACATTACTGCTCTATTCCAAAACACTGAAGATTCTTTGACTTAATCATGAGCAAAAGACAAGTACTAAAGAAAACAGTGTATGGTTCCATTTATATGAAGTTCAATAACAAATTTATGATGAAATAATCAGAATAATGGTCTCCTTTAGGGGTGGGATTAGGGGTATTGGCTGAGAAAAGGCATGCGGGAACCTTCCAGGGTGCCAGAAATGCAATAGCAACTAATAACATTTAAGTATATGTATGCATCCAAATTCAGTAGTGCATTTTATAATAGATTTCCATTATAAAAGCTTAATACATTCCCAGACTTGTTTCCACCAAACATTCCATCAGTAGAGGGTTTTAATCTCACAAGCAGGGACTCTCTTGTTCAGGGGTAGCCTCAATACCTGTACCAGTGCTGAGACACATTGCATGTCTGCTTGTTGAATGAACCAATTGTGTGTGTTAGTGAGTATAAGTCATTTAGGACATGGACAAGTACTCTGACCCCCTCTTCCAATGACTGAAAACAGGATGTCTTTATTAAGAAAAAGAACATTCATTTCACAACCTGGACAGCTCCCAGAATCAAACTGACAAGTCCTGTTTAAAGGAACAACCCTTGAATGCATCCAATCTTACCGGAATTGCTGGGAAGCAAATTCAAGTTGTTCGTCGGGAAGTCCTGGCTGACGGGACAGTAGTTGACACTAATGGTGCTGAGCCGAGTCTTGGGGTACAGCTGGAACTCCTGCTCTGAACTCAGAGCACTGGGCACATGAGAGGGCTGACACAAGTTGTCCAGCAGGCCACCTTTGGGGTAGTTCGGTGTTTGCATTCCATAGGGCACCTGCTCCATGCCCAAACCTACAACAATGCCATCGGACAGTTCTTAGTGAAGGCACACTTGGGAACTACTGAAGTCCTTTAAGCCCTCAGGTTGCACATTAAATCCTCCTCTTCTCAAATTATTTACTTCTCAACTAAATAACACTCTTGCAAAATGTCAGCTGTTTCTGGACCCAGAACTCAAATGCCACAGTGCTATGATTTCTACACCTGCATTCACGTGACCCTCAGGATGACAGGGGTCGCTGCCTCTTTGTGCTCCAAGGACATGAGTGATTTGCCAACACTGTATGGTTCGTGAGGAGCAAAGCTAAGCCTTGAAACCTCATTTCCTGATGTCAAGTCAAAGCTTCCGTCCTTCTCATTTATCACATTCCACATGAGTTCATAGGAGAATATCTAATTTTCTAGAAACTAAAGGAAGCTTTCTTACTTTGATCCCAGATCCCAGAAGGCTCCCACTGTGCTACATTTGGAAAGACTGCTGAGTAGGCTAACTGGTAAACATCAGGGCAGAGCAGTGCAGTGAGGAAGGTCGTCACCTGAACTGAATTGTTTACACTCGAGGCCTGAGCAGACTCAGAGAACTGGACCACCACCATTGAAGAACAAAATTCTAATGACACAGTTCTCAAATCATCCACTCCCCACACTGACTAGAGAGAAATACCCCTGAAGCTACTCTCATCAGCATCCAGAAAGAAGGCCTATGCACCAAGAACCTTCTGAAAACTTCAAAGCTCAAAGCAAATGGAGAATTGCTTTCTAAGCTGTGCCTGCCCCTCTTCGTTGCAATTTGTTATTGTTAGGTGCCACTGAGGTGCCTCTGTCTCAGAGTAACAGAGTAGAACATCCCCAAAGGGTTTTCTAGTCTATAATCTTTATATAGGAGCAGGTTTCAAGTCATTTCTCCCATGAAGGCACTGCTGTTGGTAAGTGCCGTCGAGTCAGTTCTGACTCATAATGACCTTGCATAGGGTTTCTGAGGAGCAGTTGATAGGTTTGAACTGCCGACCCTGTGGTTCTCAGGGTGCTGATCCTACAGTGCCCCACCAAGAGTCCACTGGGTAGGTTCAAATGGCCAAACTTTGCATTTGCAGTCTAGTAATGAACTATTGTGCCACCAGGGCCTCCTTCTTGGCAACACTGACTTCTTATCGGGTCATTAGCTTGCTTAATTCTGCTCCTCTCTCTGTGAATTGTCTAGACCAGCACTGACCAACAGAGAGATAATGTGACCCACATACACAACTTCATACTCCACAGCCACATTTAGGAAATAAAAAGAAATAATTGGAATTAATTTTAATAACTATTTTTTAACCTAAAATGTCAGAGAGCATCATTTCATATCCAATCAACACTCTTTATGCATTATTAAGGAGGTATTTTACATTTCCTGTTTCATACAAAGACTTCAAAATTGTACATTCAAATATCCTCACCTATACATATCAGTGTAAACCAGGCACATTTCAAGTACTTAATAGCTGGGTAGCGGCGTGGCTACAAAATGAAACTGCAATCCTAGGCTATTCGACTAGAGTTCAAATCGAATGGGATGTCTTAACAGCCAAGTTCATAAGAGCAGGATCAATGAGACTGACCTATTGAATTGCTATTAATCCAATGAGGAACTGAGTTGAGGTGTGAATTTTCTTCATATTGATCTTCTGTCTTTTCTTGGTTCTCTGAAAAACAGATACAAGAGACTTGAGACTAACTCTTGGCAAAAACTACACAAGAGGCAAAAAAGTCACTCTTTAAATTACTGTCCTCTGGTTTGTTTTAACTGACATGCAATTGTGGGCTTCCCATTTCATGCAATGGTATACCTCTTCATTTATACCTGCTCCTGATCACTATGACGTCTATTGCAAAAGTCGAGAGTCAGAAACACATTTTGCTAATAATCGGGACAATGTTTGTCGAAATAAATACTGTCACTGGAAAAGAAGGTAACTTTTCTATTGAATTTTCTGAAAGGTCTAGATTATATATAAAATGTATTCACTTTCTTTGAAAAATAGTTGAATATTTATGAAGTATTATCTGGACAAGGGGCTGAGAAAACTACATTAACAAGACAGACAGTTGTTGCCTCCCATGAAACTTATGACCCAGCGCTGCAAGTTTCTCAAGAGTGTGTGTGACAAGCATGACAAAAAGAGAAATAGATGGTTCTGAGCCTTTGAAAGGGAAAAGGTTGGCCTCACTGTGTACATTTACTTAACTAAAAAACATCTAACCACATACACACCCATAAACCCAATCACACAAACTTTCACCCCTGACTAACGGCAAAACATACCCAATTTGCTAATAATCAGATTCAGCAGAAACTTGTCAGATAACACCTGTTCAAGTTCAGAGAAAATTTGAGGTTTTTAAAAATAAGAAAAAAAAATTTTGTATTTGTATTTCTGAGCTCTGGAGGCCATGAAAACAAAGAACTGGTGCTTGGGTTCCTCGGGTCCCTAAGAATCAGTCTACTGTAGCCAGACACTTGGTGTGTTCAAGACTAATTCAGTGAGGGGCTGTTGTACCATCGAGTCTGTTCTGACCCATAGGGACCCTGTATAGGGTTTCCAAGGAGGGGCTGGTGAGCTTGAACCTTCAATCTTGCAGTCTGACATATTAACCCACAGCACCACACCATTCCCTGAAATCTACAAATGTGTGAATATTCTAATTTTTTAAACAAAATGATCTATCACTGTAACTTTAACTCTATGTATTTTTTTTAACGTTGATCTCACTGCTGTTTTAGAGTCCAAATCAAGATTTTCTCTATATTTAGTGAGATTTCTACAGTGAGATTCAATAATATGTCAAAATATTTATAAACAAGCCAATGACTTATATATTTGCTTAAAAATATAACAAAAATAAATTTGGATTCCACTTGGACTAAGAAAATGTACTTTGAAATTTGGAGTTCACCTGAATAAAACAAAGCCTTTCTTTGGGGTTGACTTGTTTCTTTCTGCTCTGTGCAGTGAGCCCACATTGATATGCCATGTACCTGAACCAGCATGTACTCCCATGACGAATGCAGTCTGGCAATCATGAATGAATGAGTGACTAAGGTGGCTGCCTTGTGGCTATACGTGATGCCATACACACAAACTTAAATGGAAGAGAATTCTATAACCCTTGCCATATATCTGACTCACTAGAGTGGTGTCTTCAGGCTTTACTTTGAATCGTTTAACTCGCCAAGCCCACAGCTGAAAAGCATGGATCCCTCGTCACTCTTCCCTGCCTCGTCTCACTCAGATGAGGAGAAACTAAGCCATTCATCTGGTACCTTTAATCATCTGCTCCAGATGTTCCCATAGAATGTCGCCCACAAAGTCAGGTGCCAGCTCCAGAAAGCGCTCCTTGCCAAGGTTGCACAAGACCTGGCCGGTCATGCCAAACCTCTGGAGGTTTACATTCACCAGACTGAACTCATTGGTAGCCCAAAGAAGCCACTGGCATACTTGCTGCTCGGTCCATAACCAAGGATCTACAAAGGAGGAAAGAAGCAATGGGACAAACAAAGGGAAAGTGAGAACAGAGTTAGCCTGATTAAATGCCTCAATGAAATGAGCGAAACACCATTAGACTATGTCTAAGGGAAATTCTATAATCACAAAGATTCCCTCTAATGAACTCCTGGTGTGGTACTGTAGGATCAGCATTGGACTGCAAACAATAGTCAGCAGTTCAAACCCACCAACTGCTCCTTGGAAACCCTAAACGGGGTCGCTGTGAGTCGGAACTGACTTAATGGCACTTAACAACAAAAATGAATATTAAATGAAAGTTGGATTACATGTTCAGCTGACTGTGTCAAAATTAAAGCTGGATCAGGTATATGCTACATATACCTGAACCAAGAACTCTGACAGCGTCGTGGTTACAAGTTGGGCTGCCAACCTCAAGGTCAGCATTTTGAACTATCAGCTGTTCTGAAGGAGAAAGATGAAGCTTTCTTCTCCCGTGAAGATTTACAGCCTCAGAAACCCTATGCGGGGTTGTTATGAGTAGGAACTGATTCCATGGCATATAACCAAGCAACCAATCAACCAAGTATATATATATACATATATATATATGCTATAAGGTGCTCTGGTAACGTAGTGGTTACGAATTGGGCTGTGAACAGCAAGGTCAGCAGTTCGAAACTACCAGCTGTTCCGCGGGACAAAGATGAGGCATTCTGCTCCCATAAAGATTTATAGCCTCGGAAACCCTGTACAGGGTCACTGTGAGTTGGAACTGACTCCATAGTACTTAGCAATATATATATATGCTACTCTTTGCAAGATGCTCTTCACAACAGTCCAAAAACTAAATCAAGCTCAATCAATTACTATCAAATTAGTTTGTCTAGGACAACAAAGATTCAGAAGAAAACCAAAATAGTTGCCACTGAGGTGACTGTGACTCGTGACAATCCCATGTATGTAGTAGAGTACAGCTGAGCTCTGTAGGGATTTCAAGGCCATGAACTTTTGGAAACAGATCGCCAGCTTTTTCTGCTAAGGAATTTGGGAGGGTTGGAACCACCAAGGTTTTAGTTAGTAACTGAGCACTTAAGCATTTGGGCCACCCCAATACGTAGAAAGAACAGCTCTAAAGGACAGCACTTACTCTTTGGGATACCTAGACGGCGCTGCTCCTTCTTGAAGCCACTGAAGGTAGCTTTTAAGGCTTGACTCATCACAGCCTTGCTGCATGGTGTTAACAGAGGCAATTCACAGTTGGTAGATTCTAGAGAGAAACCCCACGGGGTCATTAGTGCTTCAAGATGGCAATATCAAAGACAGGGACTACAGGTAAAACTTGTTTCCAGGAAAGAGCAATTTTGATCTCAAATATTAACACAATCCCTTAGAAGAGTATAAATAATAACAACAACACACATCACATTTTTGACTGGCATTGAGAAAATATTGTATCGCTTATAACCCCATTTATAAAAAAAGAAACATCTAAAATACATCAAGTTTCCTTTGGCAATCCTTCCTAAAGCAGTCATGCATAGAGAAAATTTCCATCCAAGTCTATTTTTTAAATTTTGTACAATGAAAGAAATCACATAGTGTTTGAGCAAAAAGGCTTAATGGATTGTAAATGCATTACCTGAAAGTTATTTCCATTAAACTAAACAAGTAAAGAGACTTCAAGCA
The DNA here is from genome assembly GCF_000296735.1 of Chrysochloris asiatica. Lineage (NCBI taxonomy): Eukaryota > Metazoa > Chordata > Mammalia > Afrosoricida > Chrysochloridae > Chrysochloris > Chrysochloris asiatica. Next base: position 19,747,087 of record NW_006408567.1, on the reverse strand, counting down.
TGATAGGAAATATAACGCTTAACATCCAAAAAGAACGCTTGTTCAATAATAATAATAATAATAATAAAAAACCCCTCTGGATTTCCTCAGCAATTGCTAAATGATAAAACTGTCACACGACATGTGGATTATGAAAGCACATGTGTTTTAATTAATTTTCTGAGTTGTGTTTTCTAGCACCTACTTCATATGACAAAATAATCTCAGAAATGTTTACAATGAGTAACTATGCCATAGTAGCTACAGAGACGTCATGTGACATACTCAAAAGAATAAACAATGAAAAGAAATAGTACAAAAATAAATAGACATCAGCAGGAATTTGTGTTACCTCCAAAATTCCATGTGGGGATGATTTAACAAATGATGTGGTTTAAATTTTTACATCCCGTTTTGTGTCTGATTTGCCGAGTACACCAGGGAGAAAAAGACCCAGCCTCATGTAGTGTTGAAAGTATCAACAACAGGTATTTCTGCAGTTCACCCACAACTGAGCATTTGCTCTTACTTGGGTGTCTCTGGCATGTACAGACATCTCCAACATCATGTTCAGAAACAGAAAGCTGCCTATTCCCAGGTCCAGAGACTCAATTTGACTTTTTATACCAAAGAGTCAAGATATCAACATGAGTTATCATCTCTTTATTCACTGAACTATGTAGGGAAATCACACATATTTGTCAAGTCAGAGTGACAAATTACCATGAGAGATTGAATCCAAGCCTGTTGGCACTTCTTGGAGTGTTTGCTCTTCATTTAATGAGGGGAAAACAGCAAACAAGGACCCATCAAAAGTGTCAAAGGCAGGCTGGCGCTGTGAAAACAGATGGAAAAGAAAACTGAAATACAGTATTTTAATGCATTGACTTATTTTTAAAGTGGGCCACGGCTAACCTCAATGATATACCATGGTTAAGCTGGCAATTATAATCTATGGAATCAACCAATCAGTTCTCTACGTCGGTTTCTGAGAGAATCAGTGACAGAAACGATTCTATTTTTACTTTGGGATTCTTTAAGTACGATCAGAGTCAGAATGATTAGAAATATGTTTTAATGGCTTAATTTAAATTCATAAAGCAAACCTAAAATGAATACACTCTTAGAACAGGGTTGAGAGGAACCTCAGACACCAAAGTCCGAACTCTTGGTCCTCCCTCCAGCTAAACCATAAAAATCCATTTTAGTCTCTGTGCCTAAGAATCCTTTGGCAGGGCAGTCTGAACACACTGTGTGGTGGTTACAAATCGGGCTGCTAACCTCAGGGTTAGCAGTTCAAAACTATCAGCTGTTCCGTGGGAGAAAGATGAAGCTTTCTGCTCCCTTAGAGATTTACAGCCTCGGAAACCATATGCAAGGTCACTCTGAGTCGGAACTGACTCCACAGTACATAACCACCAACAACCACAGCTAAAATTTTTAAAAAGTAAATTATTAAATAAAAATTGAAAATGAAACCATGAAATACATTACTTTATCTTTGGAAGTATTTATTCTGAAATGTTTACCATGTAACACTTTTAACTGAAACTAAAGCTGTGTTTCCTCAATTTCAATAATGCAAACGCAGTAAGAAATTGGGAAAATTCCTTGAGGTTTAATTTTATGTAAGTGTATTAAAAAGAAATCCTCCTCCCAACATACACAGAGTTATTGTTGTTACGTGCCATCGAGTTGGTTCTGACTCATAGTGATCCTGTATAGGGTTTCCAAGGAGCAGCTGGTGGGTTTGAACCACTGACCTTATGGTTAGCAGTCCAGTAAGGGGAAAACAGCAAACAAGTACACACCAAAAGTGTCAAAGGCAGGCTTATCCTACAGCACCACACCAGGGCTTACACATACACACACACACACACACACACACACACACACGGATAATTATTAGTAAGAAAAACAGAAAACAACAGGTGCTGGCAAGGATGTGAAAAAAAAAAAAACAGTTCATCTATTGTTGGTGGGATTATGAAATGGTAGTCACTGTGAAAAAAGTCTGGCCAATCCTCAAAAAGTTAAAGATAGAATTATCAGATGACTGACCCAGCACTAGCATTCATAGGTATATACCCAAAAGAATTAAAATCAGGAAGGAAAACAGATACTTGTAATCCAATGTTCATTGCACATCATTAACACTCAAAACATACAGTCAAAATGCCCATCAGCAGATGAATGGGTCAACAAAATGTGGTATAGCCATCTAATGAACTATTACTCTGCCATAGAGAGAATGAAGCATTGATACATGCCACAACACGAACATGTTAAGTGAAACAAGTCAGTCACAAAAGGACAAATATTTTATGATCCCACTTACATGAAATACCACAACAAGCTAGTTCATAGAAACCAAAGTTTATTAGTGGTCACGTAGTCCGGGTGTGGCATGGTGAATAAAGCACTAGACCACAAGGTTGGTTTGAATCGTAAGGTTGGTGGTTCAAACTTGTCAGCCACTCCTTGGAAACCCTATATAGCATCAATATGAGTCTAAACCAACTTGACGGCACTTAACAACAACAACAGCAAAAGTGAGCGAAGGAGTCTTGGTGGGACCGTGGGTTAAGATTTGGGCTAAATGCAAGGTCAGTGGTTTAAACCCACCAGCTGCTCCATGGGAGGAAAATCAAGTGGTCTGCTTTCACAAAGACTGGAAACCCTAAGGAGAAGTTCTACCATCCTATAGGGTCGCTGTGAGTCAGAATCGACTCAGTGACAATGTGTATGGGTTTGGGATTAGACATGGGTGAGAGGGAGGCTGAAAGGAAGACACTGGGCCCCTATTAAGGGTGATAGAAAAACTCAGGAACAGTTAATAGTGCTGGTTAAACAACATGATGACTATAATTAAGTCACTGAAGGTTAATGACATGCGAAGATTATAGAAAGCGCAAACGTTTTGCTACCTATAAATTCAAACACACACACAAACCCAAAATCGGCTAAAGCGAAAGACTTCTAATGGAAACAGATTTAAAGTTAAACTATAGACAACTCAGGGGAAAGAACAGACACATGGAAAAATAAAAGCTCATTCTGTTTTACAATCTCATGCAACTTTTATGAAGGAACTTTCCTTTGGAGTATGTGTCATTCATAAGAATCAGATAGTCTTGATTCATCACTGTCTCACTTGTGGGAGAATAAAAAACGGCGAAAGAAAGGCTCTATTTTTCCAATATACACTGGAAATCCCATGTTACGTGTAATACAATGACATCTGTTGAGTCATCAACTTACAAAAAAAAAAAAAAGATGTAACACATTTACAAATAAAGATTCGTGTGCTCCCTTTTCAGAAAAGCAGAAGAAGGAGTGATGATGCATTGCAAAGAAAGGAAAGGAGAAGGTGGAACCAATCCAAAGAAGCCCAGACAATGACGTTCAACAGCCCAATATACCTCAATGAAACAAATGCAAAAGACTCAAATTTCAAACAGGACTCATTTTGGTGAAACAACCAATAGATGTTTTTAAATTCTCCAAAGCACTGCCCAGAAATGCTTTTAACAAGTATAATTCCTGGTGTTTTTTTGTTTGCTTGTTTTTTTAAACCAGAAGCCAAACAATAGAAATTTGTGCTGTATATTTCAACACATCTAATTCTACAGCAGAGTCCTGGTGTGGTGCTGTGGGCTAATGCGCTGGACTGCAAAGTCAGCTTGAATCACAATGTTAGCAGTTCAAGCTCACCACTGCTCCTTGGAAATCCTATACAGGGTCACTAGGGTCACTATGGGTCAAAACCAACTCAATGGCACGTAACAACAACAATTCTACAATGGTTATTTCTTCTCCAAGTCCAGAAATTGCATGTTGTTGCAGTTAAGTGCTGTGGAGTCGGTACTGACTCAAAGTGACCTTGTATAGGGTTTCCAAGGCTAAAAATCTTTGCAAGGCTGTAAAACTGCTGACCTTGTGGTTCAAAATCCGAAAGCTTCTCCTCTAAAGCAGAGGTAGAGAACATCCAACCCAAGGGCCATATAAGCCCGAGAAATCAGTTGCCTAGTCAAGGCAACCGAAGGCAGAACTCGGAATTCAATAAATCTAGCAGATTTTTTCCATAGCAGCATACATTTATATTAAATAATGTTATAAATATCCAAATGGCCCTTAGCAGAAAAAAGCTTCCCACCCCTGCTCTAGAGCCCTCGCACTCCCAGAACTTGCATGTTGTTGATGTTGTTGTTGTTAAATGCCATCGAGTCAGATCTAACTCATATGGACTCCGAGGAGCAGCTGGTGAGCTTGAACCGCCAACCTTTCTGCTAAAAACCAACTTGCAGACCAGTGCATTATTCTGCAGCACCACACCAGGACTCAGAAATTGCAATGTTGTTGGGAAGTGCTGTCGAGTCATAGGCACCATCAAATTATTTTATTTGACAGAAGCCCTATTCTTGGGGGTGTGGTCTTGAGTTCATACTATAATTTCTTCTGTAGTTTCTGCCTTCCGTAAAACATCTGACCAATTCAAACAAGTAAACTCACTAGCATGAAGACGAATGAAATTCATAATTGTAGAAAGGTCTGTGCCAAATTCCAACTCATAATGATATACAAAAAATATACAAGAAGTCTGAGAGAGATCATTATTATACAAGACAATAAGCTTTAAGGGAACTGGTCTTGAAAGTACTGATTTAGCAGCACAGTTACCATATAATGCTTAAAACAAATAACAATCAGATCTTAACATTTGGAGAAAACAAATGGGAAATGATGTTTGCGCTGCTGAAAAATGTTCCTAAAAGCAATTAGAAGAGAAGCTAGAAGGAATCTGTTTATGCAAAGAAGACTCTCATCTTTAATTTGTTTTAGGGGGTTATGTAAACAGATGCCCATGTTCTCTACTTCATGAAAAGGCTCCTTTGCTCCTTCTGATGTAGCAATGGGTCTGACTGCCTCTTCTAATTCTTTCATTTCATGTGAAGCAGCCTATCTGCCACCCAAGGAAGCTCTGGAGTGCCTAATAAAGACAGCAGAGTAAACCTCTCCAATTCTGTGCTATTGAGCATCATAGGATTTCCTTCCTTGAAATGAGCCTCAGAAATAAACTACCCCCATGTTAAATCGGTCCATACCTTGGAGAACAAATGGAGCAAGCAATAAGACACCACTTTAAAGACTAGGAAAACGAGGTTCAGAACGATTAGCCAAGAGTCCAGAGCCACACGTCAACAAATTAAAGAAACAAACAAACTAGACCCAGCCCATCATTCTTTGTCCTAAAGATTGAGTTTTCCAATTTTTTTTTTTTTTTTTTTAAAGACTTGATAACTCACCTTCAGTATCCCTCTGTAATTGTTAGACACCGGGGCCACCTGATCCATATTCTTGATTGCAAAATCATTCATCTTAAAAGAGAGAAAAGAGTCAAAAAGAAGTACAATTTAAAGAAGTCACCTTGGACAACATTAATACTTGATCTGGATGGGTCTGCCAATTTCCACCATCTATTGGTGATGGTAGTGATGGTGGTTGTGTGCTGTGGAGTCAGTTCTGACTCAGAGAGGCCCTGTATAGGGTTTAAGGAAGTTATAAATCTTTATGGGAACAGAAAGCCTCAACTTTCTTAGCAGAGTAGCTGGTAGATAGATTTGAACTGCTGACCTTGCGGTTAACAGCCCAACTCATAACCCATGTGCTACCAAGGCTCCTACAGTCTCCTTGTTCTTGTTGTTGTTGTTAAGTGCTATTGAGTCAGGTCCGACCCACAGCAGCCCTGTATAGGGTTTCTGAGGAGCATCTGGTGAATTTGAACCACAGACCTTGCAGTTCAAACCAAGCTTACAATTCAGTGCATTAACCCAAAGCATCATACACCAGGACTCCACAGCCTACTAGGGATCTCAAAATATAATGCCAGCAGTTCTTATTTGAAAGGTCTTTCCCTCAAACATTCCAAGTCAAAAACACTCCTCCAGACAACTGGGTATGCAACTTAGTTAAGTGAATTGTAATGTTGATTTCCGATTAATTCTATACCAAGATATGAGGAAACAAGAAGAGCTGGTAAAAGCACTTTCTGGCAGCCTTCCAAGGGAGTCTTACTGGGGTTGCTGAGACTGAGGACAGACTTTCCAAGGACAAGAGGGGAGGAGCTGTCTTGTGCTGCCATTCCACAGTCAGCTTGGGGCCTGGGCCTGGGTGAGCACACAGTGCCAATGTGTGAGCCTAAGGGCACCTGTGGAGGTGCCAACCCTGGAAGTTTCCAAGCAGATCAAGCAAAGACTGCTGGTAAAAGATTGCTCCCTCCTCCCCTAGCTAAGTTATGAGGAAGCACACACCCAGGAAGGGGAGAAAACAGAGAACCAACTGCTTCCAGTCCAAACGCTCTTACAATGCCCCAGAGCCTCTTGCTCTGGGAACACAATCTCAAAATATGTTCTGCTTTATATGTTGTTCAGCTATGCATTTCTACAAGAGGAAGTCATTCTGATAATGGTTCAGCTTTACTTGCTTCTTGTACACTAGGTCTGTGCTGTCCACCTCAGTAGCCACCAGCCACTTGTGGCTACTGGGCACTTAAAACTTGACTAATGTGAAATTGAGATGTGCTCTAGGTGTTACTAACCTAAAGGCTGGTGGTTTGAACTCACCCAGTGGCACCACTGAAGATCTGCGTCTGTAAAGATTATCAAGATTACTGCTAAGAAAACCGTATGGAGTAGTTCTGTAACACATGGACTAGATAGGGGTTTCCCCCCAAGTATAAAATTCATACCAGCTTTCAAAGACTTAGCAGGAAACAAGTAAACAATCTTAACAGTAATTTGTGTATTTACTGCATGCTTTGATAACAACTTGAATATATTGTTGCTGTTGCTGCTAAGCGCCATAGAGTAGGTTCTGATTTATAGTTGACTCTGGTACAGGGTTTCCAAAAAGCAGCTGGTGGATTTGAATCATCAACCGTGCGGTTACTAGTCCAGTGCTTATCCTACAGTGCCAAAATATATTGTTGTTGTTGAGTCGGTGGTATAGGGTTTTCCAAGGAGCTGCTGGTGAGCTTGAACCACTGACCTTGCAGTTCAAACTGACTTTGCATTCTAGCACATTAACCCACAGCACACCAGGACTCCCCCAAAGTATATTAGGTTGTATGAACTCCACTGAAATTAGTTTCACCTGTCTGACTATTTTTAGCACAACTACTAGAAAATAAAATGGCATAACTGGTTTGCAAATAAACAGAGCCAAAACAGAATGAAAATTTATCTGGGGACCTTAAAATGTACTTCTTTGGCCAGATAATTTATACAGTAATATGAGGGAGTTTCAAAAAGTTCATAGAAAAACTCAATTTTTCCGTGAAATTTTTTAAGCCTGCTTTATTAAAAGTAAACAAAAAGATAGTGACTATAACTCATTTCAAATACCCAGCGTTTACACCAGATGACGGAGTTCCTAAGTGGGACAAAGAGTTAGCATTTCACATGCTCAGCTACTAACCAAATGGTAGGAGGTCGAGCACGCCTCAGAAAAAAAGGCCACGTGATGTACTTTTGTAAAATCAGCCCTTAAGAAGCCTGTATTGAGCACAGTTCCATTTTGATATACACGGGGTCACCATGAGTCAGAATGAACTCCAGGACAACTGGTCCAGTTTGGGAGATGGTAACCTTTACACTTTCAGTGGCGTGTCTCGCCCTCCCTGCTTCATAGCTATGGAACTGAAGGCTTATATCAAAGTTGTAGGCAGGCACTTCTAACTGATGTCTCATCTAGTGGATACTCCCACCTGTAACAACCAAGAAATTCTAGGAGTTAAAATAATCTGCAATTCATAGTTTACTGGAAACAACAATTAGCATATTCTCATGTAATGGTTTAAATTCAAGTGTGTGCATTCTTGTTTTCTCTTAGCGATCAACATTAAAGCTAAACAAGACCTCCCAACAACTTTGCCACCCAACACATACACACATATGTAAATGACAATGTGGGAGGAAGACGCATTGGACAGGGTGTAAAATCCTCTGCTTTGGGAGACATTTTTATGGTAACCAACAGAGAAGGTGCCATAGCATTTACTCAAAAATCGATATTTGTTAGGCATCTGACAGATGCTACTCATTGGGCCCTCAGCATCCTGTAAAGGATTATGAATTCCCATCTCCTTGAATCTTCCTAACATCAGAAAAAGAATTGGTATAGTACCTTACAGGGAAGCAATGGAGGCCCAAATGACAAGCAACTTGACCTGAATCACACAAGTACCAATCAGGGGCAGAATAGGAACCAAATCCCAGTTGCAGAGGTCCTAACCCACTGTACCAGGCATATGCCCCATAATGTGCACATCACTATAGGGCAGAGAGAACATACAAATATTATCAGAGTAGGCCCTTCTCAGTACTGTTTATGATGTGAAATGCTCCTCCTTTGAGAACTGAGTGTCATTTACCTGGATTAATGAAGTCATGCTATCTGTTGATTAAATAAAGGAGCCTCTCTCAAACAGAAGGCCAAGACAATAGACTTCTTGGGTTTGTCCAGTATCTATCCAGAAGCCAGACAAACCAGTTGCCATCCTGGCGATTCAAACTCATGGCAACCCCCAAGTGTGTCAGAGTAGAACTGTGCTCCTATAGGGTTTTCAATGACTGATTTTTTTTTGGAAGTAGATCACCATGCAGTCCTTCCTTCCAAGGTACCTGTGGGTGGGCTGGAACCACCCACCTTTCCATTAGCAGACTGTAGGCTTTATCTTGTATGTTCCAACTTCAGAGACTGACAAGGACTATGCACAACCTAGGAAAAGCTTTGCTAGGCTTTTGTGTACAAATACCAGGAGACAAAGCAGCCTACCACTCCCACATAAAGAACGATAATTACTAACTACAGAATAGAATTCTTTTGTTGTCCAGCTCTTAATGAGTTTTGTAAAAACCATGTAGAATCAAAGTGCTGTACACTAAATGGTTTCAGCCAGACACATAACTAATCAAATTTAAGTTCACTCATTTTATTCAACACAGCTTGTTAAAGTGACAGGCATGCCAAGTTTCTCCAAATAAATCAATTTCAAGTTTAGATCCTTTTGGTGTTGCCATATTGATCACTACTTTTGAACCAGAAAAAATAAAAATAAAAATGAGGGGATGCGGAGGGGGGAGCGAATGGATAAACTGAAAATCAGGAAGAACTTGTTTAACAAAAGTGCCCCTATTAGAACAAACAATTCGTTATACAAGATTAGAACACAGGTTTGTATTTAGGTAATCTTGAAAACACAAAGCGAATGTTTAAAACCTTTTTGAAGGTTCGTTTTGCTTTTAATTTCTGAAAGTTATCAGTTTAGAGATGAATGACTAATCCCAGAAATGAGTATTTGAATATATTTCCCCCGGGATACACGATGCTAACATTTACTGTACTGTGATATTACTCAGAATTTTAATAAACCTTTACTTAGAGATTTATCTAGGTGATTGCTGGTGGTGTGGGCAGGCAGATAACACACATAGCTTCCACTGTATGGAACACATATAATCTCTTGCTGGTGAATTAAAATAAATTACTCCTATCTCCAAAGGGCCCTGCTCACTTACTTTCTAAATAAGTAGGACAACTGCTATTTTAGCCTTTAGTACTAACATAAAAAGTCTCATGTATTTATAAAAAATACTTACAAGGCCCCCAAACAATTATACAAACGCTGTTACTCCTTCATCCAAAATACTTCAGCAACACGAAAATAAAGACAACCTACGCCTCCAAGTCCTCATTTCAATCAGGTTTTCACACCAACGTCCGCCTAAAGGTCCCCGTATCCAAGTCTGGGGACTTCTACAAGATCTCACCCAAACAGAATGGGGAGAGGCAGCCACTGGCTCACCCTCCTGGGGCCTCCCTTGCTCGCCGCCTCCGGATGAGTCCTGGACGCGGCAGAGCCGACAGGGGCCAAGGGACCCAGCGCTTCGGCACGTTTTCCGGGTGCCGCAGTTTTCCAGCTTTACGCGCCAGGGCACCCAGATATGGGTAGCCTCCATGTCGGGCCCAGCACTGCTCTCCACAAAGGGGCGTCCGAAAAAGTCTCTCTCAAAACCCGAGGGCGCCTGGGACCGGAGGCCCACGGGGGCCCTGGTGGCCCCTCCGGCGTTCCCAACACTCAAGCCACCGGGGTACCCGCAGGGTAACCAGAACTCCTAGCAAAGAAAAACCTCGTACGGCCCGTACTGCCTTTGAGAAAACAAAGCCAAACCAAAGTGAAACAAGCTCCGCGCCCCGCCCGGCGAACCATTGGCACCGCCCGAGTGCGCGAGGCCCGGGTCGGCTCATCTCGGGGTCCCCGGAGATCCAGCCTGAGGATCTCGACACAGACCGTACCACCAGGCCTCCGGCCGCTCCGCCACCCCCAAGGCCAACCAGTATACGGAAAACGAGCTTGCGAGCGAAACTCAAGACGCGCGCCCCTCATATTCTAAAAGGAGTCGTCACCACCACCCTGACCCCCTAGTTCATTCCCGGATCCAAATGTCGGTGTCTCCCGCATACCCTTGTCCGGTTTCTGGTTTACCCCTACCAAGGAAAGGAGCCGGGAGCCGATAAGTGCTCTCAGCGGTCGCCCAGCCCGTGCCCTCTGTGGTTCTAAATGCCCTGGCCCCATAGACACAATCTGCCCCAGGACCCCCTCTCACCGTTGCGGGCAGGCCAGTGCAGACTGAGGTTCCAGCAGCTCCAGGCGCGCCGGACTAGGGCAAGAGCGAGCTCTGGGGGCGCGGGGGCGGCAGGCAAGCGGGGGCGTTCCGGGGATGCGAGGCGGCGAGCTGTGTGCTCGAGCTAGGGTGCACTGCGATCTGTGCCGCGGCTGGAAAAAATAACCGGCCGGTTCCCTCGCGGCGCAGCTCTTCTGAAGCACCAGTAGGAGGGACTAGAGAGGGGAGGAGAAAACGGAGAGGGGGAGGGTACAAGTGGAAGACCGAGGTTGGGGACAAGGGAGAGAGGAAGAGAGGGAGGGAGGAGAGAGCCTTAGAAGGGGAGGAGAGAGAAAGGAAAAGGTGGAAGGAAGAGAAGAGGGGAAGAGAAGACTAGGGAGAAGAGAAAGCTGGAAAGCAGGGGGAAGAGGGGAGGAGAGAAACAGCAGCTTCTTCCGGTAGGAACTTCTCTCCCCTGCCCGCTGTCACCTGGCTTGGACTCAGAGATTCAGGGTGTGTGCAGGGAGAGTCTTTTCCTGGGAAGAATCAATTTCCTTGCTTGATCCTTGAGACTTTCCTACCAAACTTGCCAATCCAATCCAGCAAGAATGGAGGAGTGGCCAGTGCTGGAAGTACAGCATGGTCCCCAGGTTGGGATAATAAGATTTTGGGGGGCAGTGCCCTCTAAAGTTGAGCTGGCCCCATTCTTGGACTTCCCTTTGGATTTAAGATGTTGGTTACGGTATCATGAAAAATCTCAAAATAAGATTAACCAGTACAATCTGGGTCCTATGCTGAGTCACCAAGTTTATTGTGCACAACGAGCTGTGTAAGTCTATTTCCGTGGCCACCTTGTGAGTAGCGCCCCCTAGAATTGAGCTGTACCTTCTTAGTAACCATCATTGACTCTGCACAGAGCATTCTACACGTTAAGTGTTGTGGAGTCCATTCCAACTCATAGTAACCCTGTATAGGGTTTCCAACGAGCGGCTGGTGAGTTTGAACCGCTGACCTTGCGGTTCAAAATGACCTTGCGATCTAGTACTTATCCTACTGCTCCAAGGAGCTCTGGTATCATGGTGGCTACAAGTGGGGCTGCTGACCTCAAAGTCAGCAATTCGAAACTACCAGTCCTTAGGCCAGCAACAGATGAAATTTTCGCTCCCGTAAAGATTTACAACATCGGAAACCCTATGTACAGTCACTATGTGTCAACGACTCCACAGTACGCGATCACCATCAATATTTCTCCAAGGTATTATTGTTACCACTTTACACATGAAGGAGCTGAACTGTAGAGTACATAACTTGCAGAATCATGATGTTGTTGTTAAGTGCCTTCAAGTCAGTTCAGACTTACAGCCACCCTGTATCAGGTTTCCAAGGAGCAGCAGATGGGTTAGCAATCCAGTGCTTATCTTACAATACCACACCAGAATCATATCTGTGAGATTTGTTGTTGTTGCTAAGTGTAATTGAGCCGTTACAGACTCATAGCTACACTATGAACATCAGAATGAAACACTGCTGGGTCCTGGACCAACCTCACAATTGTTGCCACACTTTAGTCCATTGATGCTGCCACTTTGCCAATCCATCTCACTGGAGGTCTTCCTATTTTTGTCTGACCCTCCACCTTACCAAACATGATATCCTTCTCCAGTGACTGGTTCCTCCTGACAATATGTACAAAGTACGAGAGACAAGGTTTGGCCACCCTGGCCTCCAAGGAGCCCTCTGGCTGCACTTCTTCTGACACAGATCTGTTGGTTCTTTTGGCATCCCACAGCACTTTCAGTATTTCCCTCCAACACCATACTCAAAAGCATCAGTTCTTCTACGGTCTTCCTTATTCATTGTCCAGCTTTCACATGCATATGAGGTTATTGAAAATACCATGGCTTGGGTTAGGCCACACCTTTGTCCTCAAAGCTGACATCTTTGCTCTTCAACACTTTAAAAGGTCCTGTGTAGCAGATTTACCTAATGCAATACGTCGTTTGATTTCTTGACTGCTGCTTCCATGAGTGTTGATAGTTGATTCAAGAAGAATGAAGTCCTTGACAACTTCCATCTTTTCTCCGTTGATAAGAATGTTATTAGTCCAATGGTGAGGATTTATGTTTTCTTTACATTGAGATGTAATCCATACCAAAGACTGTGCTCTTTGATCTTCATCAGTAAGTATTTTAAATCTTCTTCACTTTCAGCAAGCAAGTTTGTATCATCTGCAAGTTGATAATGAGTCTTCCTCCAATCCTGATGCCACGTTTTTTTTTCATAGAACCCAGCTTCTCAGATTATTTGCTCAGCATACAGGTTGAATAGGTATGGTGAAAGAATACAACACTGTCGCACACCTTTCTTAATTTTAAACTATTCAGTGTTCCCATGTTCCATTAAAACAACTGCCTCTTGGTCCAGGTACAGATTCCTCATGAGCACAATTAAGTGTTCAGGAATACTCATACTTTGCAACGTTGTCCATAGCTTGTCATGATTCACACAATTGAAAGGGTTTGCATAGTCAATAAAGCACAGGTAAACATCTTTCTGGTATTCTCTGCTTTCAGCTAAGATCCATTGGACATCAGCAATGATATCCCTCATTCCACACCTCTTCTGAATTCAGCTTGAACCTCTGGAAGTTCTCTGTCAATGTATGTATGCTTGCAGCTGTTTCTGTATCACCTTGAGTAAAATTTTACTTGCATGGGATATTAAAGATATTGTCCGATGATTTCCACATTCCATTGGGTCACCTCTCTTTGGAATGGGCACAAATACGGATCTCTTCCAATCAGTTGACCAGATAGTTTCAAATTTCTTGGCACAGATGAGTGAGTACCTCCAGTGCTGCCTCACTTTCTTGAAAGATTTCAGATTTTATTACATCAGTTCCTGGTGACTTGTTCTTCACCAATTCTTTCAATGCACTTTGGACTTCTTCCTTCAGTATCACTGGCTCTTGATCATATGCTACCTCTTGAAAAGGTTGAACATCAATCATTTCCTTCTGGTACGGTTACTCTGTGTATTCCTTCCATTTTCTTTTGATGCTTTCTGCATCATTCAAAAATTTGCCCAGAGAATCCTTCAATAACGAA
>NW_006408567.1:19718448-19729252 GCF_000296735.1 Chrysochloris asiatica | reverse complement strand
GCTTCTCTGGGTAGGGTCCTGCTCTCCGCTCTTCTCCCTTGATGGTCCCAGGGACCTCTGCTTCTAGACTGCAAAGTTATTCACTCCCCTTCTTGCTACAAAATGTCTACCTTAACATTTCCAACCCTCACAATCAGTCCTGATAACTATTATTCACGACTGTATCTCAAGAGACCTATCTGCATTTCCTTTCATCAGCCCCGCCTAGACAGATTGGATACTACTCAGTGGAGAGTCTACCTTCCTCCACTCCCTCTGGATCTAGGTTCCCTCTTGGAAGCTTGGAAGCCAGTCACTTCTTGCCTTTGTAGCTCCCCCCCACCCCCCATTTTGGGTAGTCAATGTCCAAGTTGCCTATCCCAGTCTACTCTGTGTATGGAGAGGGTGGTAATAAGATCAATGACTTCCTCATTACAAATACCTTTTTTAATAAAGTTTTTATTGTGAATTAAGTGACAGTTCACATGGGAGAATACCACCTTTACACTCTTCCCTATCGTATTTCATTTCATTGCAATGATTACAATCCCTCCATGTATCATTATTTGATTGCATTTGCTTCTATTCCCTCTGTTTCTTTTTGTTTTGCTTTGTTTTTCGGAGGGGATGTACACCAAAACACTTGGGAACATGGAATCATTCAAACACCTGCAAGCCTGCCGCACCACCCCCACCCCCTTCCCCCCAGCCATCAGCACACAGCTCCTCTCCCTCCATAAGTCTAGAGTCCCCAGCTGCTTCACTTCATCATCTCTGCCTCTATCTCTGGCATCCCTGCTTCTCTGAATATGGTCCCACACTCCTTTCCTGCTCTTCTCCCTTTATCATCTTTGGGTCCTTCACTCCTAGACTGCAAGATCCACCACTCCCCTCCTTTTGCTACAAAACATCTACCTTTACAATTGCAACACTCGCAATCAGTCATGAAAACAATTACTCACTATTGAACCATAAAAGTCTTATCCCCATCTCCTTTTACAACACCATCTATACAGGTTGAAAACCATTTGGTGGAGATTCTACCTTCCCCCACACCCTTTGAAACTAAACTCCCTTTTGAAAACTTATAATCCAGTCACTTTGTGCCTTTATGTTGTTGTTGTTATGTGCCGTGGAGTCAGTTCTGAGGCTGTAAATCTTTACAGGAGCAGAAAGCCTCATCTTTCTCCCATGGAGCAGCTGGTAGTTTCAAACTGCTGACCTTAAGGCTCGTAGCCCAATTTGTAACCACTACGCTACCAGAACTCCTTTATGGCACCCCCATTTTAGGTCGCCAATGTCTAAGTTGCCCATCCCTATCAACCTTGTGTACAGAGGGGATGGAAATGAGCCTTGCTGTGAAGATTCCTTCCCTCTTGGTTGATATTTTAAGCTACTACATCAATAAGTATATGCCAAGTTCATTAAATTGTAGTGGATTACACTTGTTTTCTTTATTGGAAAAACAAAATTATTCTTGTTTCTTTCTTTCTCTAATCAAGTTCTAATCATCCAGCCATTGAAGCTAGGTCAAATGGGTATTATCTGCAAGTATGGGTGTTCTTTTGCATCTACCCTCACTTCATATCAGCTGGATGCTTCACTCTCTGGTCTATCCCTCTGTGGCTATGTCCTTGTCCATGATCTCAGGAGTCCCCAGGTCTCACCATACTGCAGGCCAACCAGGTCTCACCATACTCAAGGTTGATGGGAGTATATTGAACATGGGCAGACTTAGCCCACATATTCATTGCTGCTTTCCCCGCACTTTCCCTCATCAGTAAACCAACATATTTGCTGGCAAGATTACATGTCTACTCGTGTATTCCCTTTGAGTTTCAGTCTTGGAAGGGGCAAATACCTTTTTAAAACAGCAAACAGCATAAACCTCACTAGATGGAATACACAGAAATCAAATTGACTACACTTGTAAAAAAAAAAAAAAAAAAAAAAAAACACATAAAAGAGAGAGAGACTGCGGAAAAACTCCATTATCATAAAAGAGAGAGAGACTGCGGAAAAACTCCATTATCATTAGTCAAAAAAAGGCCAGGGGAAAACTGTAGAACATACCATTAATTGCTCATATTGCTCAATTTAAAAATTGCTCAGTTTAAAGAAAATTAAAACAAGTATAAAAGAGCCAAATTATGACCTTGAAAATATCCTACCTGAATTAAGAGATCATCTCAAGAACAGATTTGATGCGGTAGACACTTAATACAGAAGGCCAGAAGAGTTGTGGAATGACATAAAGAATCCTTTACAGGAAGAAAGCAAAAGGTCATTAAAAGACAAGAAAGAAGGAAAAG
The DNA here is from genome assembly GCF_000296735.1 of Chrysochloris asiatica. NCBI lineage: Eukaryota > Metazoa > Chordata > Mammalia > Afrosoricida > Chrysochloridae > Chrysochloris > Chrysochloris asiatica. The sequence continues at coordinate 19,726,961 of NW_006408567.1, read as the reverse complement.
ACCACAATGGATGTTAGAAGAGACTCTGAAACTTGTTTTTCAGCATAGAGATACTAAAGCAAATGGAAGAAATGAGGAGGTAAAGAGAAAATTCCAAACATCAGCTAAAGAATGCAAAGTCAAATATTATAACACAATATGCAAAGACTTAAGAGTTAGAAAACCAAAAGGGAAGAACATGCTCAGCACTTATCAAGCTGAGGGAACTGAGGGAAAAAATTCAAGCCTTGGCTTGCAATAATTGAAGGATTCTATGGGCAAAATATTGAATGATGCAGAAAGTATCAAAAGAAGATGGGAGGAATTTCAAAAGGTAACATATGATCAAAAGCCAATCACACTGAAGGAAGAAGTCCAAAGTGCACTAAAGACACTGTCAAAGAACAAGGCACCAGGAATTGATGGAATACAAGTTGAAATATTTCAACAAACTATTGTGACACTGGAAACACTCACTCATTTATACCAAGAAATCTGGAAGACGACTACCTGGCCAGCTGATTGAAAGAGATCCATATTTGTGCCCATTCCAAAGAGAGGTAACACAACATCAATAATATAATGCAAGTAAAATTTTGCTAAAGATAATACAAAAACAGCTACAACCATACAGTGACAGAGAACTTCCAGAGGCTCAAATGGATTCAGAAGAGGACTCAGAACTAGGGATATCATTGTTAATGTCAGATGGCTCTTGGCTGAAAGCAGAGAACACCAGAAAGATGTGTGCCAGTGCTATATCGACTACACAAAGATGTTTAATTGTGTGAATTATGACAAGCTATGGGCATCATTGCAAAGAATGAATATTCCGGAACACTTAATTGTGCTCTTGAGGAACCTGCTCATAAACCAAAAGGCAGTTGTTCAAACAAGGGAACACTGAATGGTTTAAAATTAGGAAATGTGTGCACCAGGGTTGTATTCTTTCACCATACTTATTCAACCTGTATGCTGAGCAAATAATCCAAGAAGCTGGGTTATATGAAGAAAAACATGGCACAAGGATTGGAGGAAGACTCATTAATAACCTGTTATATGTAGAAGATACAATCTTGCTTGCTGAAAATGAAAAGGACTTAAAATACTGATGAAGATCAAAGAGCACAGCCTTTGGTATGGGTTGCATCTCAATGTAAAGAAACAAAACTCCTCACTATTGAACCAATAAATTATATCCATATAGAAGGAGAAAAGATTGAAGTTGTCAATTTTTCTTGGATCAACCATCAACATTCATGGAAGCAGCAGTCGAGAACTCAAACAGCGTTAGGCAAATTTGTTGCACAAGATCTCTTCAAAGTGTTGAAGAACAAAGAGGTCAGTTTGAGGACTAAGGTGCACCTGACCCAACCCATGGTATTTTCAATAACCTCATATGCATGTGAAATCTGGAGAGTGGATAAGGAAGACTGTAGAAGAATTGATGCTTTTGATTTATGGTGTTGGAGGAGAATATTAAAAGTGCCACAGGCTGCCAAAAGAACCAACAGATCTGTGTTGAAAGAAATGCAGTCAGAGTGCTCCTTGGAGGCCAGGATGGCCAGACTTCGTCTCTCATACTTAAGACATATTGTCAGGAGACAGGTTTGCATGGCCTAGTGGGACAGAGATAAATAGTGATGCATACTCAACCTTGGAACAACAGGGCTCTGGGATACAGGGATCTAGGTATAGCTTGAAGAGGGTAAATAATACTACAATCCTTGACTGCCTTATGAATATTAGTTTCCCTTGCCTACTATTGTAAAATAGACACTTGAGTGGTATAGAAAGGAATGTTGGGAGACATGATTAGAGAAAACTTGTAAGCCTGTCTTCAGCCTATAACTGATTGGAATACCTCAAAGGGGTTCTACAACTTGTCCAGTGAAATAGGCCTTGGGTTTCCAAGGAGCGGCTAGTAAGTTTGAACCACCAACCCTGTGTTTCAAATTGACCTTGTTGTCCTGTACTTTATCCCACAGTACCACTAGAGAGATGGAAACACCACCTTCAGAAGTATAGATGGAGACTTTGTCAAGAAACCATAGCTTCACATTTTGGTATTTTTCTTAAATAGAGGTTTCTATGACTTTGTACCACCATTCCTCTGTCAGTCTGTCATATGGTGGTGGCTTACTTGTTGCTGTAATGCTCAAAGTTATGCAATTTATAGCAGGGTCACCCACATTAGACAGCTTTCAGACTAAGACAGACTAGGAAAAAGGACAGGCAGACTACTTCTGAATGCCTAACCAGTGAAAGCCTTATGAATATTGTCAGATATAGTACCAGACAATGAAAATATTGTAAATATCAGCAGGCTATTGTTAGATATAGTGACATGATCTAGAAAAATTGGAAAGCGTCAAAAATGAAATGGAACATATCAAGATCAATATACTGGGCATTAGTGAGCTAAAATGGACTAGTTTACTATGCCAGGTACAACAAATTGAAAAGGAATGATATTGCATTCATCATCAAAAAGAACATTTCAAAATCCATCTTGAAATACAATGCTGTCTGTGATAAGTAAAATAACAATCATACACCTATAAGGAAGACCACTATTATTTATGAACACTATTATTCAAATTTACACACCAACTACTAAAGCCAGTAAGGAGCTCTGGTAGTGTTATGTTATGTTATGTTATATGCCATGGAGTGTAGTGGTTACAAATTGGGCTGTGAACCGCAAGGTTAGCAGTACGAAACTACCAGCTGTTCTGCGGGAGAAAGATGAGTCTTTCTGCTCCTGTAAAGATCTACAGCCTCAGAAACCCTGTACAGGGTCACTAAGAGTCGGAATCGACTCCATGGCACAAAAGAACAACAACTAAAGCCAGTAATGATGAAAATGAAGGCTTCTAACAACTTCTTCAGTCTGAAATTGATCAAACATGTAATCAAGATGTGTTGATAATTATGGTGATTGGAATGCAAAAGTTGGAAACAAGATGAAGGATCCATATGGAAAATATGGCCTTGGTGATAGAAACAATTCTGGAAAACACATGATAGAATTTTGCAAGATCAACGAGCTCTTCATTGCAAATAACTTTTTTAAACAACATAAAAGATAAATGTACACATGGACCTCACTTCACCAGATGGAAAACACAGAAATCAAATTAACTACATGGATGGGAAGTGACAGAATCTTGGTGTGGCGCTGTGGGTTAATGCACCAGACTGCAAAGCTATTTGAACTGCAAGGTCAGTAGTTCAAGCTCACCAGCCGCTCCTTGGAAACTCTATACAGGGTCGCTATGGGTTGGGATTGACTCAACGGCACTTAACAACAGTAACATGGGAAGTGACAGTGGAAAAACTCAATATTATCAGCCAAAACAAAGCCAGGGGTCGACTGTGAAACAGACCATCAATTGTTCATATGTAAGTTCAGCTTGAAGCTGAAGAAAATTTAAACAAGTCCAAAAGAGCCATAATATGACCTTGAACATACTCCACCTGAATTTAGAGACCATCTAAAGAACAGATTTGATGCACTGGACACTAATGAATAAAGACCAGAAAATTTATTGGATAACATCAAGAACATCATACAGAAAGATAGCAAAAGAAGACAAGATAGAAGGGAAAGACCAAAATGGGTGTCCAAAGAGACTCCGAAACTTGATCTCCAGCTCAGATATGCTAAAGCAAATGGACGAAATGAGGAGGTAAAAGAGGTGAAGAGAAAATTTCAAAGGGCAGCTCCAGAAGACAAAATAAAGTATTAAATGAAATGTGCAAAGACTTCGAGTTAAAAAAGTAAAAGGGAAGAACATGGTCAGTATTTTTCACACTGAAAGAACTGAAGAAAATATTTAAGCCTCAAATTACAATATTGAAGGATTCCATTGGCAAGATATTTAATGACGCAGAAAGCATCAAAAGAAGATGAAGAGAATACAGAGTCATCGTACAAAAAAAAAGGACATTGTTCAACTATTCCAAGAGGTAGCATGTGTTCAAGAGCCAATGATACTGGAGGAAAAAGTCCAAGGTGCACTAAAGGAATTGTCAAAGAACCAGGCTCCAGGAGTTGATGGAATACAGATTGAAGTCTTTCAACAAACTGGTGCAGCATTGGAGGTACTCACTCATCTATGCCAAGAAATTTGGAAAACAGTTACCTGGCCAAACAATTGCAAAAGATCCATATTTGTGCTTATTTGAAATAAAGGAGACCTAACAGAATGCTGAAATCATTGAACAATATCATTAATGTCACATGCCAGTAAAATTTTACTGAAAGTATTTCAAAAACAGCTCTAACAGTACATCAACGAGGACTTACCAGGGACTACTCAAGCCAAACTCAGACGACGATATGGAATGAGGGATATCATTGCTGACTTCAGATGGATCTTGGCTAAAAGCATTGACTACCAGAAAGATGTTTACCTGTGTGGATGTTTACCTGTGTGGATCATGACAAGCTATGGACAACATTATGGAGAATGGATATTCTAGAAAACTTAATTGTGTTTATGAGGAACCTGTGTACATAGACTAAGAGGCAGTTGTTCTAAGAGAACAAGGAGATACTGACAGCTGAAAATCAGGAAAGGTGTGCACCAGAATGGTATTCTTTCACCATACTTATTCAATCTGTATGCTGAGCAAATAACTCAAAAAGCTGGCTTATATGAAGAAGAACATGGTACCAGGATTAGAGGAAGACTCATTAACAGCCTGCGATATGCAGATGATACAACCTTGCTTGCTTAAAGTGAAGAGGACTTAAAAATACTTACTAATGAAGATCAAAGAGCACAGCCTTTGCTATGGGTTGCATCTCTATGTAAAGAAAACAAAAATCTTCACAACTAGACCAATAAATAACATAATGATGAATGAGGAAATGATTGAAGTTATCAAAGGCTTCATTTTGCTTGAATCCACTTTCAGCATTCATGGAAGCAGCAGTCAAAAAATCAAAGGATACATTATTACATTATGCAAATCTGCTGCACAGATTTTTTTAAAGTGTTAAAGAGCCAAAATGTCAGTTTGAGGACTAAGGTGCACCTTACTTAAGCCATGGTATTTTTAGTATCCTCATTTGCATGTCAAAGTTGGATAATGAATAAGGACAACTGCATATATAAGAGTTGATACGTACGAGTTATGGTATTGGAGAAGAATATCAAAAGTCTCATGGACTGCTAGAAGAACTAAAGGATCTGTGTTGAAAGTAGTACAACTAGAGATTTTTTCTCTCATGCTTCGGACCTGTTGCCAAAGGGACCAGTCCCTGGAGAAGGACATCATGCTTGGTAAAGTGGAGCATTAGTGAAAAAGAGGAGATGGATTTGTGTAGTGGCAGCAGTAATGAGCTCAAGCGTATCAATTGTGAGGTAGGCACAAGACTGAGCATTGTTTCATTCATAGAGTCACTATGAGTTGGAACTTACTGGAAGACACCCAACAACAATAACAAGAACATGATTTTGTTTCAGTGCTTTCTGAGTTCCCCTCATAGCTGTGTTATAAAGACAGGGGTGTTTCAAAGTGAGTGGAATGGTCCACCTTCTTGTATCCAGCATTCCTAGTTTCCATGGCAACCCTGGATTCCGGGCTATCCAGATAATTGAAATACCGCGGCACCTTAGTGTGTCTCAGTAATGAGTGTCCGGGTGTCACCATAGCATGTGTCAGAGGCTGGGTCACACTGTGCAGGGGAAATCAGTATTTATTGGAAACTGAAGTGCTTCTGATGACTTCTCAGTGTACATTCAGACCCAAATCAGAAAGCCTAGCTAGGTCAAGAAGCAGAGCTATAAATGGAATACAGATCCATAGTAAGTTGCCATGGAAACAGAAGAGTATGTGCTTTTTTTCTTTTTTCCCTAGCATTTCAGAAAATCCTGACTCATCTAGGCTGCTATTTCAGCTAATATAGGGTCTTCCCCCCCAGGCTACTCATGTAGTCCTTGATGATGTCTGAGAAGCTTGGTGGCACAGCCAGTTCCAGGAAATTCAGGCTGTCTAGTTTTAGTTCAGTACTGGATGCTGTCACCTGCCATTGAGTGGGACTGGATTCATGGTGATCCCATTAAAATGGAATGAAATTATGCCAAGACCATCACCATCCCCAGGATTAGTTGCAGATTGGAACATTGTGATTCGTCAAGCGTTTCTTTCATTGGCTGATTTTTAGGAGTCAATTAACAGAGCTTTCTCCCAGGACCCTCTAAGGAGAAACACTGAGGCTCCTCCATTCTTTGTGAAGACATCTTTCCTCCTTTGAGCCTGGGGATCAAAAAGCAGTACTTGGCTCATTGAGCAGTTTCCAGCCTATACAAGCAGAACGACAGATCAGTAGAAGAAGCTTTGGAGTTTGGAAACAAACTGCCTAACAGTCATGCCTTCCTCTGCCTACTAGCTCAGGAAACCTTGGTTCTGTTATTTAATTTCATTGGAGGTTCATTTTCTCCTCTGCAGAGTAAGGCACAATTATGGAACCTATCTACCACCTGTCTGTCCATTGGTGCTGTGGTAGTTTGTGAGTTGCTGTAGAACTGGAAGTTATGCTATCAATATTTCAAATACCAGCAGGTCACCCATGGTAAAGTTCAGAGGAGCTATCAGACTTAGACTAGAGAGAAACGCCTGGGGATCTATTTTCAAGTATTAGCCAAGGAAAACCTTATGGGTCACAACAGAACATTGCCCTGCTCACTTGCTCTGGTAATTACGTTTGGTGAAGTAGAGGGCCAGTGAGGGTGAGAGACACCCTCTGTAAGACGAATTGGCACAATGATCACAGTGATGAACTCAAACATGCATTGATCACGAGGGTGACGCAGGATAGAGCAACGCTCCCTTCTGCTGCACATGAAGTCGGTATGCATCAGAGTCAACTCAACAGCATCTGTCTGTAGACCTATGTCATAAAGTTGTGGGAACATAAGTCTCAATATTTATGAGTGTTGAGTGCCTTTTGAGCTGAGAGAGCTCAAAATAGCAGCTACTAAGTTCCTTTTTCCAATCTCCTCCCTTAAATCATTGTATGAGGAATACTTTGAGAAGATGATAACAACATGGCAAAAGACATCATCCCTATTGTCTCAGATCCCTATCAAAGATGATCCTGGCCGGAATCACAAAAATGTCAGCACCAAAAAAGGTGTGGAAGCTTCTGGGAGAAAAAGTTAACAGTTTGCCTGGGTCACACTGGTAGGGACACAGAGTCCACAAAAGTCTGGTCTCCTGATTCCCACGCAGGCCTTTCTAGCTCCCTGCTTTCTATAAAGTCCCTTTGTCCTGGGTCATTCCACCATCATAGTTTGATGGTTACATGCTCTTAATAAATTGACATTCGGGGATGACATCAGGATACCTAACTTTTTTTTTTTTTTTTTTGCCTTCCTGTTATTAGTTGGTTTCCTAGTTACTGAGCCTAGTTACTAAACCCCTGCTTGGTTGAAGCCTGTGATTATTCATTGACTATTAGGGCACAATGCACAAGGAACACCAGGCTTTATAGTCAATGAAACCTACTTAAGTACTCCATTTGTGTAAGATCAAAAGTCAAAGGTGTGAGAAGGAAATTAAAAGTCAGAAGGCACAAGAGTGAAATGATCAAATGCGTTTATGTCAAGCTGAGTTTGAGAGTCATCTTCTTTTCCCTTAAGTCAGAATAAAGCTCAAAGGAGAAAAAAGGAAAGAGATACTCTAATAGAACATAGGTTTCTATTAATACTAAATTATCTAGGGAGTAAAATGCAGGTAGAGAGTTCTTTAGTAACTAATATTATCATTACAAATGATTAGCTTACCAAGTCATCCTTTGAAAAAGAAACACAAACATGTTAACCTTAGAAGCACCTCTGTATTTGCCTTGAGATCCAAGTCAATAGAGTCAACATACAATTCATAGTGGTTTCAAGTTGCAAGTTAAACAGACGTCATTTGGTCTGAGGTGTATCATTTATTCATTCAGCAAACATAGGCTCTGGGACCAGGAAGACAGTGATAAATGAGTCTTGATCCCTGCCCTTTAAATAATAAAAATGTAGAGAAAAAAGTGCATAATTCACATACAAAATTTACATGACAAATGAAACTGGAAATCCTGGGGACAAGAAAGAGGGGAAGTGCAGGAAGGGATGTTGAGAAAGTACTTAGGAATATAAATAATTTTATTTAATTTGTGTATATTCTGGTATCTTTGTTCACTAGCCTCCTAGTGGTGCCCAACTACAGCATTTATTCCACTGATCATAATGGAACTGATAAAGCTGAACGTTATGAGCCACCTACCCACCACCACCTCCAAATATACATACTGTTGCTGTTGCCATGTTCTGTCAAGTCGATTCCAACTCATAGAGACCCTGTATAAGGCTTCTGAGGCCGTAATTCCCTACAGGAGCAGAAAGCCTCATCTTTCTCCAGTGCAGCAACTAGTGGATTCAAACCATCAAACTTGCAGTTAATAGCCCAATGCATAACACCACCAGTTTAGATAGATAGATAGATAGATAGATAGATAGATAGATAGATAGATAGAT
>NW_006408567.1:19704855-19718338 GCF_000296735.1 Chrysochloris asiatica | reverse complement strand
TGGATGGATGGATGGATGGATGGATGGATAGATAGATAGATAGATAGATAGATAGATAGATAGATAGATAGATAGATAGATAGATAGATAGACAGATAGGTGTTATTGGCAAAGTGACAGCAACAATGGGCTCAAGCAAATATTTGTGAGATTGGCGCAGGACCTGGCAGTGTTTTGGTCTGTTGTGCATAAGGTAGCTATAAGTCAATACTGACTCGACGGCACTTAACAACATGTGGATCAATCCAACCTTGTTGTCGAGTGCTTACCCTACAGCACCACACCAGTACACCTTATATACACCTATTATTGTAGTTGTTAAGTACCATCGAGACAGTTACTACTCATAACAATCCAGTGTAGGGTTTCTGAGGAGCTACTGGTGAGTTTGAACTGCCAACCTTGTGGTTCAAACCAACCTTGCAGTCTTTCGCTTAACCTACAGTACCACACCAGGACTCCTATATCCTTGTTGTTGTTAGGTGCCATCAAGTCAGTACTGACTCATAGCAATCCAATGCACAATAGAACAAAACAGTGTCTGGTGCTGCACCAGCCACACAATGGTTGTTACACTTGAGCACATTGCTGCTGCCACTGTACCAATCCATCTCATTGGGAGTCTTCCTCTTTTTCTCTGACCCTCCACTTTACCAAACACGATATCCTTCTCCAGGGACTGGTCCCTCCTGATAATGTATATGAGAAGTATAAGAGACAAAGTCTGGCCATCCTGGCTTCCAAGGAGCATTTTGACTGTGCTTCTTCCAGCACAGATTGGTTGGTTCTTTTGGCAGTTCATGGTACTTTTAATATTCTCTTCCAGCACCATAACTCAAATGCAGCAATTTTTTATGGTTTTCCTTAGTCACTGTCCAGTTTTCACATGCATATGAGGTTATTGAAAACACCATGGCTTGGGTCAGGCACACCTTAGTCCTCAAACTGACATCTTTGCTCTTCAACACTTCAAAGCAGCTTTGTTTAATGCAATGTCATTTGATTTCTTGACTGCTACTTCCATGAGTGTTGATGGTTAATCTGAGAAAAATGAAGTCTTTGACAACTTCAATCTTTTTCCATTTATATGGATACTGTCTATTGGTCCAATGGTAAGGATTTTTGTCTTTTTTTTTACATTGAGATGCCACCCATACCAAAGGCTGTGGTCTTTGATCATCATCAGTAAGTATTTTAAGTCCTCTTCATTTTCAGCAAGCAAGGTTGTATCATCTGCATATCACAGGTTGTTAATGAGTCTTCCTCTGATCCTTGTGCCACGTTTTTCTTCATATAATCCAGTTTCTCAGATTATCTGCTCAGCATACAGATTGAATAAGTATGGTGGAAGAATACAAGCCTAATTTTAAACCATCGTGTGTTCCATTGCTCTGTTCAAAAAACTGCCTCTTGATCTATGTACACTCATCCTCAGCAGTGCTGTCCATAGCTTGTCATGATCCACATAATTGAAAGCCTTTGCATAGTCAATAAAACACAGGTAAACATCTTTCTAGTATTCTCTGCTTTCAATCAAGATCCATTTGGTATCTGCAATGATATCCCTTGTTCCATGTCCTCATCCAAATCTGGCTTGAACCTCTGGGAGTTCTGTGTTCATGTATGGTTGCAGCTGTTATTGTTATTATGTTATAAAAATTTTACTTGCATGCAATATTAATGATACTGTCTGATGATTTCTGCATTCCATTGGGTCACCTCTCTTTGTAATGGCACATGTATAGATCTCTTCTCGTCAGTTGGCCAGGTAGTTGTCTTCCAAATTTCTTGGCATACATAAGTGAGTGCCTCCAGTGCCGCCTCACTTTCTTGAAAAATTTCAATTTGTATTCCATAAATTCCCAGTGTCTTGTTCTTTGCCAGTGCCTTCAGTGTACCTTGGACTTCTTCAGTTCTTGATTATATGCTACCTCTTGAAATGGTTGAACATTGACCATTTGTTTTTGGTAGAGTGACTCTGTGTATTCCTTCCATCTTATTTTGATGCTTTTTGCATCATTCAAAATTTCACCCATATACCATGGAGTCAGTTCTAACTCATAGCAACCCTATATATGGTTTCCAAGGCTATAAATCTTTATAGGAGTAGAAAACCTCATCTTTCTCCCACAGAACAGCTGGTAGTTTCAAATTGTTGACTTGAGGTTAGCAGCTCCACTCGTAACCACTATGCTACCTAACATTTCAAGTAGAGGCTTGAATTTTTTCTTTAGTTCCCTCAGCTTGAGAAGTACTGAGCATGCACTTCCCTTTTGGTTTTGTAACTCCAGGTCTTTGCACAGTTCATTATAATATTTGACTTTGTCTTCTTGAGCTGCCCTTTGAAATTTTCTGTTCAACTCTTTTCCTTCCTCATTTCTTTCATTTGCTTTAGCATCTCTACCCTGGAGAGCAAGTAGCATCTATATGCTGAAGAACCACCACTCGTCTGTCAGTGTTTCGTACTGTGGTGGTTTGCATGTTGCTGTGATTCTGGAAGATATGCCATGGGTATTTTAAGTATCAGCTGGGACATCCATGGTAGACAGGTTTCGACTGAGCTTCCCTATATCCTGATACACCCATACATACACACACATACAAGGATCCTTGGTAGCATATTGGATTAACTGGTCTGTTAACCGCAAGGTCAGTCGTTCAAATCTACAGTTGCTCTGCAGGAGAAAGATGAGACTTTTTGCTTTCATAAAGATTATATCCTTGGAAACCCTATACATGGTTTTGATGAGTCAGAGCTGACTCGGTGGCACATCACCACCACCACCACCATATATGCACACACACAATAATTATACTGTTCAACTGGCCCTGCACTCATGCTCATTTGCAGACTGGCACAAGTTCATTCAATCTCAGGTAATTATGGGGTGATTTAGCGACATTCCCACATCCCTGTATAGGATAGTTCTGTGAAATCATCCAAGAATTTACCAGTTGCCATTGATTCAATTCCTACTCACGGTGACCTCATAGGTATAAGAGTAGAACTGTGCTCCATAGGGTTTGTCTTTGTTTTTTAAGGTTTTATTATGAACTGAGTGATAGTTTACATGGGAGAACATCAGCTTTACACTATTATTTCATTGCAAGGATTACAATCTTCTCCATGCTTCACCATTCAACAGTATTTGCTTCCATTCCCTATGGGTTTTTGTTGTTGTTGTTTGGTTTTTTTGGTGGAGGAGGGGGATGTACACAAAAACACTCAGGAATATATAATAATTTAAACAACCAAAGGGCATAATTCTGCAAGCCTGCATCCCGGCCTCTTGCAGAATGTACCCTTTGGTTGTTTAAATTATTATATATTTAATAATTTAATAATCCCAGTCCCTCTCTTTCCATGAGTCTGGAGTCCCCAGCTGCTCCTTCTCTCTATGTCCCCATCTCTGCCTCCATCTCTGGTGTCGATGCTTCTCTGGTTAGGGTCTCACATTCCACTCGTGCTCTTCTCCCTTGATGGTCCTAGGGGACTCTGTTTCTGGACTATAAGATTAACTACTCCCCTGTTTTTGTTATAAAACTACTACCTTTACAGTTGTGCCAATCACAATTAGTCATGATAACAATTACTCACTATTGAATCATAAAAATTTTATCCCCATCTCATTTCACCAGACCCATCTAGACAAGTTGAAATCTATTCGGTAGAAACTAAACTCCTTCTTGAGAACTTGTAGATCAGTCACCTCGTGCCTTTATTGCCCCCTCATTTTAGGTAGCCAATGTCTAACTTGCTCATCTCTGTCTACCCTGTGTACAGAGGGGATAGCATTGATACTTGTCCATAGGGTTTTCAATCACTGATGCTTTAGAACTAGATTGCCAGGTCTTTTTTTTACGAGGTACCCGTGGGTAACCTCAAACCTCCGAACTTTCAGTTAATAGCCAAACAAGTGAACAGTTTGCACCACCCAGGAACTCCACCCAAGAATAGGTGGTGTCTAATGTGGTGCTGTAAGTTAATGTGCCAGACTGCAAAGTCATTTGAACCACAAGGTTGGCGGTTCAAGCTCACCAGCTGCTCCTTGGAGAACCTATACAGGGATACTATGGATTGGAATTGACTCAACAGCACTTAACAACAACAACAACTCTCTTCTTTAAGATTCCTCAGAATAGCACATATGTTAGTCTTCTGGAGGTCAGTAACGTTTTTCTGTTTGTTGGCAACCTAGTTGTCCCTTGTGTTCCCTGTGGGCATGAGGACACGATAATGAGAGAATTGTATGTGATCTGGGCCTCTGAAAGGCTGCCTTAGATCTAGACTGCCTGGGGTCAAATTCATGCTTGAACAAGTTTGTATACTTGTTGTTGTTGTTAAGTGCCATCATGTGTCCATTCTGACCCATAGTCACCCTGTATAGGATTTGTGAGGAGCAGCTGGTGAGCTTGAACCGTCGACCTGCATAATAGTAATGTTTTTTTTCTAGGGCCTTGGTGAGGATTATTGTTCTTGTTAAGTTGCTTTGACTCATAGTGATCCTGTATAGAGTTTTCAAGGAGGGCTCTGGTAGCACAGTGGTTATGAATCGGGCTGTGAACCACAAGGCCAGCAGTTCGAAACTACCAGCTGCTCAGCAGGAGAAAGAGGAGGCTTTCTGCTCCCGTAAAGATTTACAGCCTCAGAAACCCTGTTCAGGGTCACTATGGGTCGGAACCGACTCAACGGCACTTAACAACAACAACATAGAGTTTTCAAGGCTATAAATCTTTGTACTAGCAGAAAGCCTCATCTTTCTCCCACTGCTCAGCTGGTGTGCTGGAACTACTGACCTTGTGGTTTGAAGTTCAGTGCTTATAGTAATACTTGCTAAGCGTTCGGAACCATACCTGGTGTACAATGAATGTTAAGTGTGTACTAATTAAACAGCAACTCCCTATACCCAGGAGAGCCTGTTCCTTTCACTCCCTCCAGGTCAGCTCTTGAACACTGCCTTGCTATAGTCTTTAAGTAAGGCTTTGGATCATAAAACTGAACAAAGTCAATGCTGTCAACTGGAACCTATGGTTTCTTTGACTATAATTTTCTGTCCTTTGACGGTGAAATACCAGGGAATGAAACACTGAATTTTAAAACTAGAAAAAGGTTCATTGATGTTTTTAGTAGTTGTTATTGACTTGGTTCAGACTCCTGGTTGAAGTCCTGGTGTGGCACCACAGGGTAAGCACTGGATCACAAGGTCAGTTTGAACTGAACTATCATCAATTCAAGCTCACCAGCTGCTCCTCAGAAACCCTATACAGAGTCACTACAACTTGGGAGAGACTTAACGGCACTTAAGAACAGTAACACCATGGCCTTGGTTCAGACTCCTGCCTACTTTATGTATAACAGAAAAGAGGCCTAGTCCTACACGATCTATATTACCTTCCATGTATTTGCGATTGTTGTTGTGACTGTTGTATCAGTGCATCTCATCGAGGGTCTCCTACATTTTCGCTGACCTTCTATTTTACCAAACACGATATAATTTTCTAGGAATTGTTCTTTACTGATGGCATGTCAAAAGTAAACAATTGAAATTTCCCCATTCTTGCTTCTACAGCGAGCTCCAGTTTTATTTCTTCTAAGACTGATTTGTTTGTTCTTCTGCCAGGTCACAGTACAGTCAGTATTCTTAACCAATAGCAAAGTTCAAGCACATCAATTCTTCTGTCTTCTTTTTTCCTCGTCCAGTTCTCACAAGCAAAGAAACCTTATGGATAGCAACAGAAGAAAACCTTATAAAATTGATAACCAAAACCAACTTACGGTTTTCCATATAAGGGAAAGGAGGCCTAAGGACAATCAATGACTTGCCCAGGGTTATTTCTTTTGTGGCTACTTCCTGGAAGACTGGAGTCTTCTGTGTACTGTCCCTTGAATAGTCATTTCTCTTACAAGGCAGCACTCTGAGAGAGTATAAACCACCCTTAAAATCCACCATACTACTCAACTGGATGATGCTATTCTTTCAGCAAGTCTGAACAACCAACATAGTAATAGGAACCTGTTGTGTTCTGAAAAATTGATAATCTCTAAATAGATGTGTCTGAAATGTGAGTCAGACCTGTACAAATAGATGATTTTGTAGCTGTGCGTTTTTTTTTTTTCTGATTCATGAAACAATTCCCACAGTATGCACTGAACTGATGAATGCATCAGCGTGGCTTTGAGTATTCATCTTTGCAAACTGGAGAACTGAGCCACTAGACTAAGAGTTACTCACTACTGTGTCAGTCAGTCTAGCAAATGATTAAGGCAGGTGAAGTCACACACCATTTCCCGCGACAAAATAAAAGGCAGATTAAGGGTTTAAGGCTAAAGAATGTAACAGAATTAAGAAGATGTGAACAAATCATTAAGAAATTGAACTATTGAAGTTCCATCAACTCTTTTGAAGAATGTTTTCCAATTGCTGCAAGACCTCCCCGCCTCACCTCTATTTCTTCACATTTATGATTTTTTTAGTCTCTGTTTTCGACCTACTAAACTATTAGTGGGACTCCTGGTGTGGCCACTGTAGCGTAAGCACCAGACTGCAAACCACAAGGTTGGCAGTTAAAACCCACCAGCTGTTCCTCAGAAATCTTGCGGCTATGAGTCATTTAACAACCACAACAAACCATTAGTGAGGGACTCCTAGTGTGGCGCTGTAGGATAAGCTCTGGACTGCAAACCAAAAGGTTAGCAATTCAAACCCAACAGCCATTCCTTGGAAACCCTAGATAGGGTTGCTATGAGTCAGAACTGACTTCAGGACACTTAACAACAACAACACCAAACTATTAGTGGAATTCTTGAGTGGTGCAATTGTTAACTGAAAGGTTGGTCAGTCAAATCACCCACTAGTACCTCAAAAGAAAGTCCTAGCCATCTATTTAAAAAAAAAAAAAGTCATTGGAGTACAGTTCTACTCTGACATGCATGGGGTTCCCATGACTTGGAATTGAAGGCTCCTGGTTTGGGTTTTGTTTGTGAATCAGCAATACCTCTTGTCTCAGCTCTCCTCATGTGTTCAATCCAAGTTAATGCTTCAGTTACCTCTAAAACCCAAACTTTCTCACTGCGGATGTGCTCCTTCTATTTAGGACAAGAAGAGGTGGCCATTGGTTCTCTGAACTCTCAAGGGAGGAAACTACCAGCTCTGGACTTCTAGATGATTCTCCTAGGAATGTTGAAGCAATTGCCCAAAGCTCTTACAAAGAAACATCCCTTTAACGGCCCCCTGATTTGCAAACAGTTTGTTCTTGACTACTAATTGTAAGGTCAGTAGTTCAAATCTACCCAGTGTACCATAGAAGAAAGTCCTGGTGATGGTTGTTGCTGTTGTTGGATGTCAACGAGCCAATCTCAACTCATAGTGACACTAAGTGACAGAATAGAAATGCCCCACAGGGTTTCCTAGGTGAAAAATTTTCTAGGAGCAGATCATCAGCTCTTGTCTTCCTTGGAGCAGTTGGTGGGTTTGAACCACCGATCTTTTAGTTAGCAGTTGAGCACTTAACCAATGCACCATCAGGGCTCCTTTCTGTATGATTAACACCAACCTATTTTTGTTGAGTCCATTCCAACTCACAGCGACCCTAAGGACAGAATAGAACTGCCTCATAGGATTTTCAGGTTTGTAATTTTGTGGCACTGCTAAAGGTAATACAGAAACAGCTACAATCATACATTGATAGAGAACTTACAGAGGTTCAAGCTGGATTCAGAAGAGGCCGTGGAAAGAGATATCATTGCTGATGTCCGATGGATCTTGGCTGAAAGCAGAGAATATCAGAAGGATGTTTACCTGTGCTTTATTGACTATGCGAAGGTTTTTGATTGTGTGGATCATGACAAGCTATGGACAACATTGAGAAGTATGAGTATTCCAGAATACTTAATTGTACTTCTGAGAAATGTGTACCTAGACCAAGAAGCAGTTGTTCGAACAGAGCATGGGAACACTGAATGTTTTAAAATTGGCAAAGGTGTGCGACAAGGTTGTGTTCTTTCACCATACTTATTCAACCTGTATGCTGAGCAAATAATACGAGAAGCTGGGTTCTATGAAGAAAAACGTGGCCTCAGGATTGGAGGAAGACTCGTTAACAACCTGTGATATACAGATGATACAACCTTGCATGCTGAAAGTGAAGAGGACTTGAAACATTTACTTATGAAGATCAAAGAGCACAGCCTTCTGTATGGATTGCATCTCAATGTCAAGAAAACAAAAATCCTCACCACTGGACCAATAAACAACATTCTTATCAATGGAGAAAAGATTGAAGTTGTCAAGGACTTCATTCTTCTTGGATCAACTGTTAACACTCACGGAAGCAGCGGTCAAGTGATCAGGTGATGTATTGCATTGGGCAAATCTGCTGCACAGGAACTTTTTAAAGTGTTGAAAAGCAAAGATGTCAACTCGAGGACTAAGGTATACCTGACCCAAGCCATGGTATTTTCAATAACCTCATATGCAGCATGCGAAAGCTGGACAGTGAATAAGGAAGATCGTAGAAGAATTGATGCCTTTGAGTTGTGGTGTTGGAGGAGAATACTGAAAGTGCCATGGACTGCCAAAAGAACCAATAGATCTGTTTTGGAAGAAGTGCAGCCAGAGTGCTCCTTGGAGGCCAAGATGGCTAAGCTTCGTTTCTCCTACTTTGTACACCTTGTCCAGAGAGAATAGTCGCTGGAGAAGGATGTCATGCTGGGTAAGTGGAGGGTCAGAGAAAAAGAAGAAGACCCCTAACGGGATGTATTGGCCAGGTGGCATCATTGATGGCGTCAAGTGTGGCGGTGGTAGTGAGTTTGGCCCAGAATCGGACAGTGTTTCATTCTACTGTGCATGGGGTCACTATGAGCCGGTTCCGACTCGATGGCACCTGACAACAACAACAAGGGTAGCACTGGATTGCTAATCACAAGGCTGGTGGTTCAAATGCAGTAGCCGCTCCTTGGAAACCCTACACAGGGTCACTATGAGCCAGAAATGATCAGACAGCACTTAATAATAATCTTTATGGAAACAGACTGTCATATCTTTCTCCCTCAGATTGGCTGGTGTACTCAAACCACTGACCTTTCAGTTAGCAGCCAAACACCTAGCCATTGCTCCATCAGCCATTAAAAATTCTGCAGAGTAATATTTTTCTGAAACATGTAGGGTCGCCATGTATCAGAACCCACTTGATGGTAATGGGTTTGAATCTTAACTAAACAGAGATGGCTCTGGGGTACATATTATAATAACACCTTAGTTCTGGGTGGACTGTTTAGAGAAAAGGACAGATCCTGGGCCCTGTATCCTGTAATCAGAACATAAGCACTTGGTTTAATTCTTTTGACACCATCTTGAATTTCTTGATCATTTTTGAACAAGAGGCCTTGTATTCATTTTTCACTGGGTCCTACAAATTGCATTGCTGCCCCTATGTGGGAAATTTCACCCAGGGCTTTACTTACATGTAGAAGCTAGTAAACACTTTCTTCACTTGGAGCACATTACTGACAGGCAGTTCCATTTGCTGCCCTCAAACTATAATTTCCTATTTGAATATGGGAGCCTAAATTCATATTTAAAAGACTCCTGGGTGGGTGTGAATATATAAATTTGTGATTATTCACATTTTTTTAGAAATCTCAAAAGAACTTATGCTTGTGTATTCATGTATATATTTATTTTTTTGAAACATCTTTATTGAGATGTAACTCACATACCATACAACTCATCCATTTAAAACATACAATTCAATGGATTTTAGTATATTCACAGACATGAACAATCATCACCATTATCAATCTTTAAGTGTTTGCATCACCCCACCAAGAAACCTGGTATCCAGTAACTATTACTCCCCTAAGCAATCACTATCTAATTTCTGTCTCTATCAAACCAGTAATTAGTTGCTGTCAAGTTCATTGGCAGTGGGCTCATGTGTGTCAGAATAGAATGGTGCTCCATAGTGTTTACAACCACTGATTTTTCAGAAGGTCACAAAGACTTTCTTCCAAGGTACCCTTGTTGTTGTTAAGTGCCGTCGAATCAGTTCTGAATCACAGCAACCCTGTACAGGCTTTCCAAGGAGCAGCTGGAGAGCTTGAACCACCAACTTTGAGATTCAAACCAACCTTGTAGTCCAGTGCATTAGCCCATAGCACTGAGCACCCGGACTCCCAAACTGTTGTTGTTGTTAAGTGGCGCCAAGAAGCTTAGTGGTTACGAGTCGGGCTGCTAACCACAATGTCAGCAGTTCGAGGTTACCAGCCATTCCACAGGAGAAAGATGAGGCTTTCTGCTCCTGTAAAGATTTACAGCCTCTGAAATCCTATGTAGGTTCTCTACGAGTCATAACCAACTCCACAGGACACCACCACTGCCAAGCTGCCCTTGGGAGGACTCAAACATTTCAATTAGCAGCCAAATGCATGAACCATTTACATCACCAAGAAATTCCTCTAACTCTATAGGTTTGCCTATTCTGGAAATTTGTCTTTTGTGCTGGTAGCATACGAGTTGGGCTGCTAACCTCAAGGTCAGTAGTTTGAATTCACCAGTCGATACTCAGGAGAAAGATAAGGTTTTTCTGCTCGTGTAAAGATTAACAGCCTCGACAGGGTCACTATGAGTAAAAACAGACTCCATGGCATATAATGACTGTTACCATTCTGGACATTTTCCATGTAAATGGAATCATATTCTATGTAGGCTTTCATGTTAAACATTTTTCACTTGGCACGGTATGTTCCAAATTCATTCATAGTATTGCATGTATCAGTATTTCATTCATTTTTATGAGCAGTATATATTTTTATTATATCCATTGTCCATTTTCTGCTTGCAGGCCCATGTGAAACTGCTGACCTGAAGAGATAGGGGCTCCTACAGTATGCTGAATATACCATGGACTGCCAGATGAATGAACAAATCTGATTTGGAAAAAGCATAACCAGAATGCTCCTTAGAAGTGATGATTGTTGTTGTGAAGTGCTGTCAAGTTGGCTCCAACCCATAATAAAACCCTGCATAGGGTTTCCGAGGAGCAGTTGGTGAGCTTTGCACCACCAACCTTGCAGTTCAAACGGCTTTGCAGTCTGGCACATAAACCCACAGAGCCACACCAAGATAGACTTTTTCTCACATACTTTGGACATGTTATCAGGAGGATCCAGTTCCCACAGAAGGCCATCATGCTTGGCATAGTAGAGGGTCAACCACAAAAGAGGAAGATCCTCAATGAGATGGATTGGCTACAACAATGGGTTCAAACACAGCACTGGATGCACAGGACTGGGCATTGTTACATTCTGTCGTTTGTACACAGGGTCCCCAGGAGTTAGAACCAACTCAGTGGCACCTAACAACATAACAGCAGTATTGGCCTGCAATATACAGAAGTTCTTTTATGGACTAGCCTGGGCCAGTGAAGAAGCGGTAAGACCGGGGAAAGACCAACATGTAGGAAGGACTTGAGCAATCTATCACCAAGCTTCTCTGAGGCCACTTCTGTTGCCTGACTGGTCTCCTGGACTCCTGCTGCCCTGTCCCTCCCAGTTGAGCAGAGAGAAGGTGGTCCTCACCGGGGAAGCCTCTGGAAGCCCTCTACCATCTTTCAGCTCAAGGTCCTATCTCTTGATAGTCAGAACGTTTGACTCAAGTTAGTTAACGCAAGTCTTCTTGATTCTGTGTTTTCATCTTACACTTTGGTGGTTCTAGCAAAAAGTGAGTAAACACAATTTGACATCTAAAAAGTGACATTTTCAGTGTGACTTTTGGATCAGAACACTTACGTTGTTGGTGAAAAGTACTGTGGAGTCAGTTCCAACTCATAATGACCCTGTACAGGATTTCCAAGGCTTTTAAATCTTTTGTGGGAGGAGAAAGTCTCATTTTCCTCCCGCAGAGTAGCTGGTGGGCTTGAACCATCGATCTTGTGGTTCGCAGTCCAGTGATTATCCTATGACGCCACCATGCTTCCAGAATGCTTGTATTAACATCCAGAGTCTTCTAAGCTTTATGTCTGTTGTGAACACTGCTGCCAGAGGGATCCTGTTAAAATGTAAGTCAGGCCTGTCTCTCCTCCGCTGATCCCTTCCAACCCAAAATACCCTACCGGTTGCCATTCAGTCAGCTCCAGTTTATAGTGATCCCATGTGTGTCAAAGTAAAACTGTGCTCCATCAGGTTTTTCAATGGCTGATTTTTTAACAGGTGGATCCTCAGGACTTTCTTCCAAGGTACCACTCAACAGAGCAGACCTCTAACCTTTTAGTTATTGATTGAGATATCACTCAACATAACTCACTTATAACATGTTATTGTTGTTAAGTGCTGTTGAGTCGGTTACAACTAATAGCAACCAGGTACAGGGTTTCCAAGGAGCAGCAGGTGGGTTTGAACCACCCAACTTGTGGTTAGTAGTCCAGTGTTAATCCTACAGTATCACACGAGGACTCCCACGAACCATATAATTCGCCATTTGAAGTGTGCAGTTCAATCCCCATCTGAGTCAGTGAAAGCTCTTGGCAGGCCCCACAAGCTCCCTTGTGTGCAGAGGAGAACTGCGCCTCAAGGTTCCCACAGCTGTGCCCTTTTGGAAGCAGATGACAAGGCCTATCACCCGAGGCACACCTATGAGTTAGTTGTTGAGTATTTCACTGCATTACACAGAGACTTCATTCGGATTTAACCATAATAGAAGCTTGTGTTTGTATAGCACATTGCACATTCCCTAAACTTACCAATGTATTATATTACTTATTTTGGATAACATCACTAGTTCCAGTTTAAATGGCTTTTCTTAAGGTTACGGGGCAAACTAATAGAGGATTCAGGACTAGAACCTTCCAATTTTTTTCTAGAATGTTTTTACCACCAAAACAAACAGAATGCCAGTTTGCATGTATATGGCAATACGTGGTTTACAAAGTAGTTTCACAGACGTCAGCTCCCTTGACCTTTGATCAGTGATAAGCAGATCGGGCTCTATTATGCCTGGGTAACCACTGAAGAGAACATGACTCAGCCTCGCCCAGTGGCTCCCACACTGGCCTGGTTGACTAAGTGCAGGGTAAAGACCCTCCCTGTTCTTTGCACCCATTCTACTGCCAACAAAAAACAATAGCATCCAATTCACTTCAGAAAACAATTTCCTTGTGCTTTGCAGCAGGTACAGTTTGACCGTTGGCATTTGAGACTGTAACGTCTATTGCTTCCTTCATCTAAAAGCAGCTCTGCCGGCTAGCCTTGGGCAAGGTCAGCCTTTGAAAATTTGGTTCTGAGACTCGCGTCAATTGATCCCATCAGAGCTGGCCACACGGCTACAGAGGAGCCTCACCAACTGCCCAGCCTGACCAGGCATGCTTGAGTTGGTAGGCAACTCTTGTTGCAAGGGTTAACAGTTCTGTTCCAAAAGTGGGTTGAATAGTGAACCTCAAAAAAATATATCTACATCTTAACCCTTGGAATCTGTGACTATAACTTTAT
>NW_006408567.1:19702633-19703726 GCF_000296735.1 Chrysochloris asiatica | reverse complement strand
AGAGTCTCTTCTGACATTCATTTTCAAATTTTCCTCTTTCTTGTCTTCTTAATGACCTTTTGTTTCCTTCCTGTATGATATTCCTGATGTCTTAGTCATTAGTGTCTAACGCATTAAGTCTGTCTGTTCTTTGGATGATCTCTAAATTCAGGTGGGATATGTTCAAGGTCATATTTTGGTTCTCATGGACTTGTTTTAAGTTTCTTTAGCTTAAGCTTGAACTTGTATATGAGCAATTGATGGTCTGTTCCACAGTCTGCCCCTGGCCTTGTTATGGCTGATGAGATAGAGCTTTTCTACCATCTCTTCCCACAGATGTGGGAATTACTGTGTGTTCTATTTGGTGAAGTCCATGTGAATAGTCATCTTTCATGATGTTTAAAAAAGGTATTTGCAATGAACAATTCATTGGCCTTGCAAAATTCTATCGTGCAATCTCCAACATCTTTTGTATTATGAAGGCTGTATTTTCCAACAACTGATCTTTCCTCTTTGTCCAACCTTTGCATTCCAATCACCAGTGATTATCAATATATCTTGATTGCATATTTGATCAATTTCAGCCTGAGAAACTTGGAAGAAGTCTTCAATTTAATCATCACTGGTTTCGGTGGTTGGTGAGTACATTTCAATAATAGTGGTATTAACTGGTCTTCCTAATAGGTGTATGGATAATATCCAGTCACACACAGCTTTATGTTTCAAGAAAGATATTAAAATTCTTTTTGATGATGAATGTTATGCCAATTATCTTCAATTTGTTGTTCCTGGCATAGTATACCATATGATTCCCGGTTTCAAAATGGCCAATACCAGTCCATTTCAGCTTGCTAATACCTTAGAAACAGATCTTTATACGTTCCATTTCATTTTTGACAATTTCTAGTTTTCCTAGACCCGTACTTTATACATTCCATGTTCCAATTACTGATGGATGTTTGCTGCTGTTTCTCTACATTTTGAGTTGTACCTCATCAGTAAATTAAGGTCCTGAAAGCTTTATTCTATTTGCATCACCACGGAGAACTCTACTTTGAGGAGGCATTTCATCCACAGTTGTATTTTAAGTGCCTTCAAATCTTAGGGGATGATC
>NW_006408567.1:19696074-19702533 GCF_000296735.1 Chrysochloris asiatica | reverse complement strand
TATATATATATTTGTCAGTGCAGTTAAGCTGAGCAATTCAATACAAAATCACAGAGGACTGTCCAGGTGGGCTCTAAATCCAATGACAAGTATCCTTATAAGAAGACAAAGAGGGAGAAACAGTGAGAAGAAGCTATGTGAATGAAGATGGCAACAGAGACTGGAGTGATGCAGCCACAAGCCAAGGAGCACTTGGAGACACCAGAAGCTGCAAGAGGCAAGGAAGGAGTCTCCCTTAGAGACTTTATAGAAGTACCTGCTGACACATTGATTCCAGACTTCTGGACTGCAGCACTGTGATAGTATAAATGTCTGTTCTTCTGTACCACTGAGTTTGCTGTACTTTGTTACAACAGCCACAATCTCCTTGTACAGAGTGACTCTGAGTGGAAGTCCAGGGACGATGTCAGGAGATGAGACTCTAAGACAGTGAAGTGGCTGAGAGAGAGGATCTTAGACTCCCAGAGTTGCTGTAGCAGAAGTATCCCTTATGGGACTGCTTTAAAAGACAGAAATGTGGTTTCTCACAGTTCAGAGGCTGGAAGCCCAAATTCAGGGCATCGTCTCTAAGAGAAAGTGCTCTCTTGTTTGGCTCAGGGATAAGGTCCTTGTCTCAGTTCTTTAACTTTGGTTTTTCTGGATTCCTTGGCTATCTCCAGATGGTATCTGCTGTTCCCTATTCATATTTGTTCATCTCTATGTCTCAGCTGTATATATATATATAATGGTTAGGTTTAAGACACAGCCTGCACTAATATGGCCTCATTAATCTATCCCCAAATGGGGTTATTGTTGTTAAGTATCATTGAGTCGGTTCCAACTCATAGCGACCCTGTATAGGGTTTCCAAGGAGTGGCTGGTGAATTTGAACTGCCAACCTTGCAGTTCAAACCCATCTTGCAGTCCAGTGCATTAGCCCACAGCAACGTACCAGAACTCGAAATGGGATTTTATCCACCTATTTTTGGAGGGACACCATTCAATGTATAACAAATAACAAAAAAGTTTTGAGTGAATTAAAGAGTAAAGTCTTGAATTCCCAGGAATGGTGGGATCTGTAACATTCTCTATGTAAAAGTGAGAAAAGGGGATTTCTAAAACTGCTTCAGTGGATACCCAGCCAGTGGGGGTCACACATCCATGGGAACAACATGTTGGAATGTTAAGCCTGGGATGAGTTATCATCTAACATTCATGTGAAAGAATACCGTTTCAAAAAATAATAAAAACTTATAATTTAAGATCAATGACATGTTAATTAGAAATCTCTCATTGATGTAAACAGTTGATGTGCTTGACTGCTAACTAAAAAGTTAGGGGTTCTAATCCACTTAAAAGTGCCTTAGCATATAAAGGCCTGGTATCTACTTCTAGAGTCCTGGTGTGGCACTGTACGTTAATGTGCTGGACTGCAAAGTCAGTTTGAATCACAAGGTCAGTAGTTCAAACTCACCAGCTGCTCCTTGGGAACACTGAAAAATTCGTCATTGAAAATCCCATGGAGCACAGCTCTACTTTGACATACATGGTGCTGTGAGCTGGAATCAACTCCATGGCAACTGATTTTGATTTGCATGTAATCACAGTGTGATGTGGTCAGCAACCAGAAGATTGGAGAATCAGAAGGTAGGTCATCATTGGCTCTTCTGCTTCTGTTCAGCTCTAGTTTCTCATAGATGGAGCCTCTGGGGTCTCTCAGCTTTGAGTTTGTCTAAGCTCTCTTCCTGTGTTGGCAAAAAAAGGCCTGCTCTGTGTCAACTTCTAGACAGTCCTCCAGCCCTATGGTCTCGTGGGATTCAACTATTCCTAGCCAACCTGGGCTCCACTGCCATTTCTGAGAATCCCCTTGGTTCCAGTTTCTCTGTACCAGAACATCTCTCTTCACCCAGCCTGATCCAGATGCTGTTAGTTAACATGCAGACCTAAGGGAATAAAGCAGATGTTAATCCCATACAGTTTGGGGGTAACCCAAATGTTGGCAATCGGCTGTTAACCTAAAATTTAGCCATTCAAACACACACGTGCACATTTACTGTTTACACCACCCAGAGATTCCTGCTACCATGCCATCGATCTTCAATTGTAAGATTTTTTCTTTGTTTAACTGGTAGTTTTTCACATGAATGTTAGATGATAACTCACCCTAGGGATAATGCTTAGATGACAATTCATTCCAGCAATGCAGCAGAAGAAAAGTTTCGTAGTCTATTTCTTTAAGGAGCTCTGATGGTGCCAGGGGTTAATTGCTGGGCAACTAAGCACAGGATCAGAGGTTCAAAACCACCAACCATCTCTGAGGGAATAAGATGAGGCTGCTTGCACCTGTAGAGACAGTTTTGTAAACCCAATGGAGCTGCTCTGCTTGGCTCTGTAGGGTCACTGTGAGTCAGAATTGGCTTGATGATAGTGGGTCCGTTCCAAATGGATGGTATCTTTATAAAAAGGGAGAAGACACAGAGATAGAGAGACGACAACCAAGCAACAGTACAGCTGCAAGTCAAGGAACATCTAGAGCTACCAGAAGCCCAGAGTAGATGTTCCCCTAGAGTCTTTGGATAGAACACAGTCTTGCCAACACCCTGAATTTAGACTCCCAGTCTCCAGAACTGTGAGAGCATCAATTTCTGTTTTGATAAGCCACTTAGCATGTGGTGTTTTGTTGCAGCATCACTAGGAAACTAACAGACCCACTATTCTTTTCCTTAGTCTTGATTTCAACACACCATCCTCTGTCTGTTCCTGGAACATCTCAACCCTACTGTTCCCACTGGCTGGAATACTCTTCTTGCATTTCTGAGCAGCTGGCTTTTCTCATCATTCAGTAGAAATATCACTTGCTCAGGACAGTTTCCCTGATCTCAAGTCGCTGCCTGGGTGGCACAGATTGTTTGCATTCAGCTACTAACCAAAAGGTTGGTGGTTAAACTATGGAAGATCTAACAATCAGCTTCCAAAAGGGCCCAGCCTTGAAAATCCTCTGGGGATACAGCTCTACTCAGTGAACGTGGAATCACCAGGAGCCTGAATGGGCGTAGCAGCAGTGGTGCCCCTTCCCATCACTATTACATCATAGTGACAGGCTCTTCTTAGCATTTATCAGGGCTAACATTGTCTTGTTAATTTATCTGTTTACTTTATCTTATAGTCTCCCCCTCCTCCATCACCCTGTGCAAAAACAAAAACTCAATGAGATTGGGAATTTATCCGTCTTGTCACTGGAGTGTCCCAGCACCTTCAACAGCCCTGGCACATATTAGGTGTTGATGCCTATGCATTTAGTGAATGAGTGAATGGACAAATGAGTGAATCTCATTCGAATCAGTGTGTCACTCTAGTTTCTCTGGGGCTTTGTGACTCTGACGTTTTGTTATGAGGGTTAATGCAAAGTTGGTTTGCAGTAACTGAACCGCAAATTTGGTTTGAACCGCAAGGTCTGTGATTCCATCTCACCAGCTGCTTCACAGAAACCCATACAGGGTTGCTATGTCGGAACAGACTTGATGGCAGTTAACGAAACAATCATTATTAGTCACAGTGGTTTCTGTATGAATTTGGGTAAGTAAACCTATTCAAGGCATCAAATAAAACTTGATAGAGGTAGAGATAGTGGTCAGTCACTAGAACTCTCCTTCTGGAATGCCATTGTTGTTGTTGTTAAGTGCCAACCCATAAGTGTCAGTTCCAACCCATAGTGTCACTGTATAGGATTTCCAAGGAACAGCTGGCAAGCTTGAACTGTCGACCTTACTCTTCAAACTGACCTTGCAGTCCAGCACATTAACCCACAGCGCCACATCAGGACTCCCATTAACCCAGGGAAAATTGAACCCTTTCATATAACTACCCATGAAAATAAGGAATTCTGCAAAATACTCTGCAGGTTAGCAACAACTAAGGACATCTGCCTCTATGGTGTTATGAGTTTCCTAATATGACCCTTCTAGTTATAGTCTTGGAGTCCTGGTGTTGCGCTGTGGGTTAATGCACTGGACGGCAAGGCTGGTGATTCAAGCTCACCAGCTGCTCCTCAGAAACCCTGTACAGGGTCACTATAAGTCAGAATGACTCAACAGCACTTAACAATAACAACAAGCTTATAGTCTTAATAACTCCTACCAAATGACTGAGTGGAAGCTATGCAAATGAGGTGCTTGGTGACCCACCAAGGGGATTGGACAAATTGCTAATAGCACAAACAAGGTCCATCTCCTTTCATCAGCCCCGCCTAGACAGATTGGATACTACTCAGTGGAGATTCTACCTTCCTGCAGCTTGGATATTCTGGCTGTGTCTCTGGCTCCAGGGATCTCATAGAAGTGATTTAACAATGTTCCTTTGTGCTCACTGAAAGCCCTGTATGTTGTAGGCGTCACCCTGTGTACAGTGAGAGGA
The DNA here is from genome assembly GCF_000296735.1 of Chrysochloris asiatica. Lineage (NCBI taxonomy): Eukaryota > Metazoa > Chordata > Mammalia > Afrosoricida > Chrysochloridae > Chrysochloris > Chrysochloris asiatica. The sequence goes on along the minus strand of NW_006408567.1, from coordinate 19,698,141 downwards.
GTCATTACAATAACAGTAAAGAGTCCCATTAGATGAATGAAACAAAGGTTATTTAAGCTAAGTCTAGCCAGGAGAGGAGGAGTTAGTGAGCAGCTTCGTGCCAGGCCAACAGTGGAAGAACATCCAACTTTCTGAATGGATGTCTTTGATGCACTTGACCCCCAGTGTTGTGACTACCTACAGACTCTACATTCTTGGAAAGCACCGAGTCAGATTAGTCATGAGCCGACTAGTGTGGCTGGGTCAACTCCTTTCTTTTGGAGACCACAGAGTTGTGGCAACAAATGATTGCCACTAAGTTTTGATTTCTGTTCCAGGCAAGGCCCTTGGAATGAGTGTGGTCTGAACAAATAGTACCTTTACCACCTTCCCCAGGTGTCCTAGGCATGAGTCATCTAGATGCTATCAAGATGTAGAAAGCCCAGAGAGTGTTGGGAGTGAGTCACTGGGCCCATAAAGACCTGTGTGACAAACAGAAACAAAGTAGAAACATCTACATGGTGGGTTTTATCCAGTGGGCTTGACTGAAGTTGGGCAAACAATGATTTCATCCCCTGGGAGTTTGTACCTGAGTGGTTCAGACTGCTGCACCCAGCTGTTGGAGCCAATAGGATTAGTGGGAACCAATAACCTGGCACCCAACACCAGGTTGCACTATTAATATGCTATTAATATGCACTATTAATATGCTAATTTTCCTGGTGGTCCTCCTTTTAAGATACAAAAATGTAAAGCCACCTGCATGGGGTAAGCATGAGGGGCTTCTGGAAAGGAGACCCGGGAAGGGGGATTGCCCATCAAAAACACTGAAATTAATAAGGTGGGCTTTATAGAGTTTATTCTTTTACTTAACAGCTTCAACTGAGAACCCGTATTTAAGATTTCCAGTTCATAGTTTATATTAGAAAATCATTTGGCTGATAAGGCTTTTATGGCCATTGCAAATTTGAATTAGCAAATATTTATCACTTATTGAAACTCTGGTGTTGTTGTTTTTGTTAAGTGCCATCGAGCTGGTCCTGACCCATAGCGACCCTGTATAGCAAGTTCTATAATTAGGCAGATGCTATGGGAAAGAAAGGAGTCCTGGTGTGGCGCTGTGGGTTAATGCGCCAGACTGCAAAGTCATTTGAACTGCAAAGTCGGTGGTTCAAGCTCACCAGCTGCTCCTCGGAAATCCTATACAGGGTTGCTATGGGTTAGAACTGACTCGACAGCACTTAAAAAAAACAATGGGGAAAAACTGGGTCTATAAATACTATGTCATTATAGGGTTCAGTACTCATGCCAAAAAAAGTTGTTGCTTAAAAACTCTAAAGAAATCGTCTAGACAAAAATGAGAAACTAATAAAGCACTGTTGCTGTGTGCTGTCAAGTTGATTGGAACTCATAGTGACCCTGTAAGACAAAGCAGAAATGCTCTGTAGAGTTTCCTAGGTTGTCATCTTTTTAGGAACAGATAAACAGATCACCATCTGACCCCATTCCCCAGAATGGTGGGTTCCAATCACCAGCATTTTGGTTAGCAGTCCAATGCTTAGCCATCGTGCCACTAAGACTCAAATTTTGTACCATATTTGATGCCAAGATTAAAGGAATTGTTTAAAAAACTATAGGCTTATTTCTATTAAAATAGCATTTAAATACCATCATCTCTCACACAATTAGAACTGCACATAACTTGTTCTTAAGTGTTGTCCAGTCGATTCCAACTCACGCCAGTCTAGTAATTTTAAGCTCTCACATTAGCTCAGTATCGTGGGGGTGGATGTAGAATGAGAAACTTCAAGTTGTTGTTTTGGTGGGTTTTTGTTTTTTTTTTTTTGTCTGATCTAGCTATTTCCCATCTTTCTATGTGTTGTTGTTAGGTGCCATAAGGTCGGTACCGACTCATAGCGACCTCATGCACAGCAGAACGAAACACTGCCCGATCCTGGGCCAACCTCACTACTGTTGCCACGCTTGAGTCCATTGATGCTGCTACTTGGCAAATCCAATGCGTTGGTCTTCCTCTTTTTCTCTGACCCTCTACCTTACCAAACATGATATCCTTCTCCAGCAACTGGT
>NW_006408567.1:19680784-19689758 GCF_000296735.1 Chrysochloris asiatica | reverse complement strand
AGGGTTTCCGAGGCTGTAAATCTTTACGGGAGCAGATCTCCTCGTCTTTCTCCCATGGAGCAGCTGGTAGTTTCGAACTGCTGACCTTGCGGTTCGCAGCCTGATTCGTAACCACTACGCTACCAGACAATAATCTGCTGCTACTTGTCCTGTTTCAATATTCAATATTCTGGTGCTGTCTGACCAGATAGTATTTTTCACTGCTATTCATAAGGTTTTCAGTGGCTAATCATTCACAAGTAGTGTGCTCTCCTTCTTTCTAGCCTGTTTTTGTCTGGAAGCTCAGCTGAAAAGTATCCACCATGGGTCACCCTGCTGGTATTTAAAAATTGATGGCATACCTTCCAACATCACAGCAACACACAAACCACCAAAGTATGACAAACTGACAGATGAGTGGTGGTCGCCTTATATGAGTTGAAAATATTTACATTTTCCTTCTCTGACAAATTTCCACCTTGTATAGGTTCTGGGTTTTACTGTACCTCAGTTCAGATTCTACTGTACTGCAAAGAAATCAGAGAATAGCTGAGATGACTCAGCCAAGCTGAAATTCTGGACAGGTGTTTTCTTTTTTAATTTAGACTCTTCTTGAGGCGCTCAACCCCTTCCCAAGGAAACGCTTCTGTCTGTAGGAGAAGCAACTTGTGCTGTGTATTACAACTTAAATTCTAAGTACTGGGTTTGGGGAAGGTTGTGGTTTGCAGTGTGGATCCTAACTCCATTTTAAGTTTTGACATAAATTCAGCCAGGATTGATTCTGAGGAAATGGACCTAGGAATGTTCAAGTTGTAGAGATTTACAGACACTCAGGTAGGGCTACAAAGGTGTGAAGGAATTTCTGCAAAGTAATCTAATCCTAGTGTGGCACTGCGGGTAAATGTGCCAGACTGCAAAGCCATTTGAACTGCAAGGTTGGCGGTTCAAGTTCACCAGTAGCTCCTTGGAAACCCTATACAGGTTCCCTATTGGTTGGAACTGACTTGACACAACAATCTAATCCCAGTCTGTCCTCTTCTTCTTGCACCCCTCTTTCCAGTCCACAGTGCAATAGACATGAAACCTTTCAGCACACCTAAAGTAAAAGATGTCATCTTGATAACTAACCCAAACCATCGTATTTCCAACCACCTCATATGCATCTCAATGTCAGACAAAAAAGGAATACGGAAAAACTGATGCCTTCAAATTGTGATGTATGGTGAAGATGTTGATTAAACTGTGGATTGCCAAAAGAATGAACAAATCAGTCTTAGAAAAATACTACCAAAATGATCCTTAGAAGAGAGATTATAAGACTTTGGCTCACTTACTTGGGACACATCATTAGGAAAGATCAATTGGTTGAAAAGACTTCATGTTTGCTTAAGAGAGGGTGAGTGAAAAAGGAGGGAATGCTCAATGAAATGAGTAGACCCAATAGTCACAACCATGAACACAGCCACACCAGACAGCATTTTCTTCTGTTATACATAAAGTCGTCATAAGCTATAGCCAACGTGATGGCCAACCACCTGCTCTAGGGGGAAACAGACCCCAAATTCAAATGTGTTCTATAGAGACCCCTTTATTAAATCTTAAACAAAATGAAGACAAGCCATCCAGATGAGGAAGACTATCAGTATGAACCCATAGGGTGTCTAAAGAGTTCATGGCCATGTTGCTAATTATAGAACAAAGAAAACAAAGAAAATTTATCACAAACTCATGAATGGCAGCAGATCCATTCTTCACTGTCACAGGTGGGACTATGGAAGCAGGAAAGGGACCGTGATTGGGATATGTACACTATTACAGATCATAATAGCTTACAGGGTTGGCTGTAGGGTCCTCTGACTACCTTGGTTGTTTATGACTCGTGATTATGAGACCCTGGTATCCCAATTTCCATTAAGGGCACACCCAAACAAGTCCCTGAGAGAAAGACGGCCCCTCAGTTAACAGACTTGTTGTTATGCACTGTGCAGTCAGTTCCATGTATAGGGTTTCTGAACAGTGACCTATGGCTAGCAATCTAGTGCTTGTCCTACAGTGCCACACTGGGACCCCATAGTGGACTGACTTGTTGTTGTTGTTAAGTCGAGTCGATTCTGACCCATAGTGACTCTGTATAGGGTTTCCAAGGAGCAGCTGGTGAGCTTGAACCACGGACCTTGCAGTTCAAACGACTTTGCAGTATGACGCATTAGCCCACAGTGCCACACCATTACTGACTAGGGGAATCATAATCTACTTTCAGACACATTCTGCCTGAAAACAAGTTTTATATTGCCAGTTAATGGTCAGAAAAGAATTAAATGGAGGCTGAATTTATGTCAAAACTCAAAATGGAGTGAGGACTTCCACTGTAAACTGTAATCTTCCCCAAATCAAGTACTTAGAATTTAAGCTCTAAAACACAACACAAGGAGTTATTTATCTTACCGGAGGATTCTTCATCCTTGCCTTTTCACCAGATGGATGAGTCATGCCCATTGACAGTCCACCGTCCCTGAGAGGAGTAGGTTCTGTTACATAGCCTCATCTTTCTTACAGTTTGTAGTGATGATGTTAAGACTTTGAGAGCCAGGAAGGCAGTTTCTGTCTTCCAGGATAGTGATCATTACTTCAAATTTCACACAGTGTTCACCACCTGATACCTTTAAATGAATCCATTCCATGACTATTCTAATTTTACCATATGAGTGTCTTGATTTTCTCATGAGGTATCACCTTGAGACTTATGCATCCAACAAAATGAACTGAGCAACTGTCTACTGAAATTAGAGGAGAAAGGGTAGGTGGTTGGGTCAGGGATGATATATCTGGGTTGTAGTTTGAATAGGTTTTCATCCTAGAAACATCTTTCTGGCCACTGTGTGAAAACAGATGAAGTGGGGAAACCTATTGGCATGTGGTCAATTCAGTTGTCTGGGATAACCCAGATGAGAAATGCATGTGGAGTTATCTGACTTAGCAAAGAGGATTGGAAATTTGGGAGAAAAAATATCAGTTGAGAAGCACTAAGACCATATTACAGTTTCAGAAAGAACCAAAAAGGCTGGTCAAAATGACCAAAACAACTGAACATGTTGGTGAATGTTTTTGTTAGGTCTCTGTAATAGCATTCACAAAGTAGCATGGGGACCTTCTGAATGGAGATTGTTCTCTTCACAAGACCGTCTGAGGCCACACCATGAAGGACTTGAAATAATACCTGAAGACATTTAAACTTTATTTGGATGTTAATGACACAACCAGAACTTGTATTGGAGGATTAACCCAGCAGCAAATTGGAATGGAGACTAGATTAAAGACAAAGAAAACTACAAGGTGAATACTGAGATAGTTCAGGTAGCAGGAAATGAGGAATTCCACTGGATAGTAATGGTAGTGTAATGGTTAGGGTTCTGTGACAAATTGAAGAGTCCAGGATTTCCAGAGGTTTAGCAGTTGAGATTTGCTTATTCCCATGGTGATAAAACCAAATACAGGCGTAGTTAACTCTATGAAGAGTGGCTATGAGTAGCTGATCAACTGAAGGGATGCTTCCTTGGGGTTGTAAGCCAGTTCCTTGATAAAAAATCCAATCAACTTCTAGCTCTCTGTATACATACATGCAAATGTTTTGCTGGTAATTTTGCTTCTCTAGGAACCCTGGCTTAAGACATGTGGTAACTGAGAGAGTGGTATTCTAGAGAAACAAAACCGTAAGAATGAGTTTTTAAAATTGGTTCTCAAATATGACTAATTTGAAAGGCATTGATGTAGGGTAGTCATGTCTAACCTCCACTTCATAGAAATCGGTCTTGGGCTGATTTTGAGCTTGGTCCTCTGTCTCTCTTGTGGAGTCAGAGGAAGTCAGACGGTCCCCATTTGGTTTATGCAGTTGGCACTGTGAGCAGGATTCATTGCAATGGCTCCAAACCTATGAAATGATGAGGTTTTGTAAGAAATAAAATCAGGGGGTATGAGATAAAATATTTCAGCAGAGGGAAGAGCGGCAGCTTCTGGAATTGCCTGGAGCTGATGACACACTGGATAAAAAAGGATGGCTGATACAAGCCCTGAAGCTACTGTAATCCACCTTTCCAGAGGCCCAAGGTCATATGCATATGAATGGGATTAGTTCAAAGGAGAAGGAAAGATTGAACTTCAGTGTTTTAAAAGGTTTATTTGTATGACTGTCTTTTAGGAATGTTCCTTTCTCCTGCCTTTTATAAAATAGACATACATGTGTGACAGAAATATTGGGAATTATGACTACAGAAAGCTTGTAAATCCACCTTCAACCTATACTTGATTGAATTTGCTAAAAAAGGGAGTTAGAATTTTCAGGGGCTGGGGGAGCGGGCGGGGGGGGGAATGGAAAAAATAGGCTTCTTGCTTTAAGGCTCTGTAGAGTATGGGGACTTACATGGCATCCTGAGCCCTACCCAGAGCTTTCAGAGTTTGGACATTTGCATTTGAAAAGAAATGCAGACCAACTCAAAATTGCTAGGAGAACAGGGAGATTAATGATTGAAAGAAAGTGGAGGAAAAAGCAAGCAGTTTGGTGCTTTTGATTTTCGGAGGCATCAAGGCAAGACAATTCAGCCCATCAGAAAAAATCCCCATTCTAGGACTGAAAATTAAAGGAAGTAGGTGAACAGCAGCTAGTATGCTCACAGGTGACCAGCTGGGTCTACTTGTTGAGTGGAATTGGGGGAAATGCAGCAATGAAGACACAGCCTGAGCTTGGACATGTTCTATTGGTGCCTTTTGACCTTGAGATGAGAGCACAATGAAGGCTAGGTGGTCTGAAATTAGGGAGTTGTGTGAACTCCTGAGCCAATGGGACCCTGACTTAGACCATGGGGGCTAGGGCTGAGCGTGAAGGGGCAGCTGGTTTGAAGTGCAGGGAGGTGTGTGTGAACTTCCAAACTTCTAGCTGGTACTCATTTGGTCTAGCTAGGATGGCTAGGGCTGAACTGACCAGAACCTGACAAGATGAAGATAAAGATATCTGATACTCTGAGCAGGAGTCAATTGCTACAATTTGTGTATGAATGCAGTTGCTCAAAATTCCAGCTGAAATGGAAGATTCTTCATATCAAGGAACATGCTCATCTCCTCAGTGTACTGGGTTGATTGTTGTTGTTGTTAAAAGCCTTTGAGTTGGTTCCGACCCATAGCGACCCTGTATAGGGGTTTCCCAGGAGCAGCTGGTTAGCTTGAATCACGGACCTTGAAGTTCAAATGGCTTTGCAGTCTGGCACATTTACCCACAGCACCACACCAGGGTTGATAGGGAGGGTCAATATAGACTTTGATTATCAAAATGGGGGGCTGGCTATAAAAGCATGAATTGGCTGCCTTGTAAGCTTTCAAGGATGTGTTTAGATTTAGGATGAGGGGTCAAAGGAGAATCCCTACTGTCCCCACTGAGTAGTTTTCTTCTTTTCCAGATGAGTCTAGTGAAAGGGAGTGGGGATGATGCTGATAGGATTTTATGATTTAATTTTGAGTAGTTGTTAGTAGGATTAATTGTGATTATCAAAACTGTAATGTAAAAGATGTGTAACTAATGGGGGGTGGGGTAAATCATCTTTCTATCTTTCATTTCAGGAACAGGCCATCCCAGGACCATCAGGAAGGAGGAACATGAGTGGAACTTAAGATCCCTGCCTATAAAAGCGATGACAGCAGAGACAGCAACAGAGAGGGTAACATGGAAAGACAGAGCAGCTATGGATTCTAGGCCCATAGATCGAGTAAGGCTGTGTGCCTGTGGGTAGGAGGTTGACTTGCAGAATGTATCCTTTGGACATCTAAATGAATATATATTTTTTGTTTTGTATATGTGCATCCAATATTTTTGCTTTGTTCATTTGTGACATATAAGATGTAAATGTGGCCAGTGTATTTTTGGTTGTATACATTTTAGTTATATCGTATTAGGCACAAGTATGACTTTACAATTTTATTTATTTGGAGATTATGCATATGTAGATTTCAAGTTGACAAGGGTGTACCATAATGGTTAGAGTTCTGTGTCAGCTTGAGGAGTCCAGGATTTCCAGAGGTGTAGCAATTGAGATGTGCTTATTCCCACGGTGATGAAACATAATACAGTCTTTAGGCTGGAAGGTGGTGGCAGTGGTCAAAGCTCATGCACTTTACATCTAGGTTCTCACCTGGTCTTGGGGACTTTACCAGTGTGCTTGGTTTATAGGCTTGCTGGTCCTCAGTCCATGACAGATGAGAAGAAGCACTCACAGGGCACGGTGGAGCTAGTAGAGTCCGAATGCTCCTAAGAGCCTGGCTTAGTGTTGGGCATTCTCTTAAACTTTGGAACAGTGAGGTGTTGGTACTTGTTGTCCCTATTTTACAGGGGTTAGAATAGACTTGTTAAGGGACAGGCATGAGAAAGCAAGGGAAGTGACAACCAGAGTTTGAAAGGGGCCAGAAAAACATGAAAGCGCAGGTACAGTCTGCCCCCACTATGTAACATGCTGGTTTCTACCACAACCCTGGGTCAAAAAATTACTTGGTTTATAATATGTTAAAGGAGAGCAGGAAGGTGGGTTAATAAAATTTTTGGTGCCTAAAAAAAAAAACCAAGTCCTTGCCTATATTGGTCCTCCTAAAGACTGAGTGAGCAGTTCTAAGACCTCTGAGCTCATGGTTCCCTGTGGGAGTCTCCCTCATACCTCCATCATGAACAAGGCTTTGGATGAGAGGGGTTTCTCAATGCCCCTCGCCACACCTGTAACAGTATGAAGGACATAGCAGGGCCCAGGGAATCAACTGAAGGGAAAAAAGGAATGACAAACCAATCTCAAAGTTAGTGCCCTTTGTTCTGTTCTTGGGAGGGAGAATTGGGGCCTGGGCAGGGATTCCAGTTGGAAGGCAAGATGCAGGCCAAGCTTTTCAATATCGATAGCGATGGGGCTTAAAGGGGCCATCCAAGGGCAGGCCCAGGTACTGAGCCTATTTCCCAGTTAGCTTGGTCAGTTTCACAGTCAGCTTGCCCAGGTGGGCTTCAGCCACTGCTTCATCCAGCTTCTTGGGCAAGAAGTGGACTCCAACGGGATACTTATCTGGGTGTGTCCACAGTTCAATCTGTGCCAGCACCTGGTTGGTGAAGGAGTTGCTCATCACGAAGCTGGGGTGGCCCATGGCACAGCCTAGGTTAACCAACTGACCTTCGGCCAGCAGGATGATGCAGTGCCCATTCTTCAACTGGTATCAGTCCACCTGGGGCTTTATATTCACTTTCTCCACAGCATTCTCATCAAGTCACTTGACATCAATCTCCACATCAAAGTGTCCAGTGTTACACATGATGGCATCATCCTTCAGCTTCTCAAAGTGCCTGCCAAGGATGATATCAACACAGCCTGTGGTGTGACAAAGATGTTGCCCTCCTGACAGGCCTCATCTATGGTAGTCACTTCATAGCCCTCCATGGCAGCCTGTAATGCATTGGTGGCGTCAATCTCAGTGATGATGACATGAGCACCGAAAACTCTTAGGGCCTGGGCACAGCCCTTGCCCACGTCCCCATAGCCTGCCACAACTGCCACCTTTCCGCAATCATCACATCTGTGGCTTGCTTGGTGCCATCTATGAGGGACTCCCGGAAACTGTACAGGTTGTCAAACTTGCTCTTGGTCACAGAATCATTGATGTTGATGGCAGGCACCTTCAGAATCCCAGTGGCCTTCATCTTGTATAGGTTGTGAACCCCAGTTGTGGTCTCCTCAGAAATGCCTGGGATGCCCGACAGGAGCTGTGGGTACTTGGTGTGAATAAGGTTGGTGAGGTCACCACCGTTGTCCAGAATCATGTTGAGGGGTCTGTCCTTAAAGTACAGGGTTTGCTCAATGCACCACAGGTACTCTTCATCTGTTTCACTCTTCCAAGCGTACACTGGAATGCCAGCCTTGGCAATGGCAGCTGCTGCATGGTTCTGAGTGGAGAAGATGTTGCAACTGGACCATTGCACCTCAGCACCAAGAGCAACGAGGGTCTCAATAAGGACAGCTGTCTCCACAGTCATGTGCAGGCATCCAGCAATGCCGGCACCCTTCAGAGGCTTGGAGGCTGAGTACATCTCCCTCATGAGTGTCAGGCCTGGCATCTCATTCTCTGCGATGTCCAGGGTCTTACGTCCCCAAGAGGCCAAACTGATGTCAGCGACTTTGTAGGGCAGTTTGTCTGACATGCTGGTGACGTTTCAGTACCGACAGACAGGGCAAAGGGGGCCGGGCCTGGAGCTGGGAAGAAGAACTGGGCGGGCAGTGCCGGGCAAGGCCAAGGACTTGTTTTTATTGAGCTTATATAAAGTCTTGGTGTGGCGCTGTGGGTTAATGCACTAGACTGCAACATTGGTGGTTCAAGCCCACCAGACACTCCTTAGAAAAACCCTATAGAGGATCGCTATAGGTCAGAACCAATTCGATGGCTCTTAACAATAACAACAACATTTATAGTTTATACAATGCATACATGTAGGATAAATGATTCCACACTTCTACCCAAAAGCCTTCTGAATTCAAGACTCTGTTTTACAGGTTAAAGTTTTGTCAACCCTAAATCTGAAACCTTCTGTATTGGTTCTACATTGCTGCTAATGAATTACCATAAACGTAATGACTTAACACAACTTTCTTATTTCACAATGATGAAAGTCAGAAGTTCTACAATCAGTTATCAGTATGACTGTGTTCATATCAGTTCCTTTTCTAGTGGAGAATCTGTATCTTTGCCATTGCCACCTTCTAGAAGCTGATCACATTCCTTGGTTCGTGCTCTTGCCTCTACTTCTAAGGCCAGCAGCACAGTATCCTGAAATCTTTCTCTCTGCCATCACTCATCATCAGTCAGTTTGTCATATTGTGGTGGCTTTCATATTGCTGTGATGCTGGACATTATGCCACAGTATTTCAGATACCAGCAGGGTCACTTATGGTGGACAGCTTTCAATGGAGCTTCCAAACTAAGACACTTA
>NW_006408567.1:19678092-19680684 GCF_000296735.1 Chrysochloris asiatica | reverse complement strand
TTTTTTTTTTTTTTTTTGCAACTGGATATTTCAGTTTGTGTGACACTGTGGTGTAATTCAATTCAGGAACAACCCAGGAATTAAATGTTCACACTATACAGAGTGTGAGTTCTATTTTAGATATGTTTTAAAAGGCAGCTAGACAGCAGAGATCAGATTCTGGCTCTGCCATTCACTAGCTGTTGACCTTGTACAAGGTGCTGGCCCTCATTAGGCTCAGTCTTCCCCTCTGTAACCTCAGAGGTGGTATGGCAATGAAGAGCGAGCATTAGGATCTACCAATCTATGTGGAATTCATAGATGGCACTAATGATTTACATACTCCATTGCTAACTGAAAGATGTCCTGAAAGAAAGACCTGGAGAGCTACTTCTGAAAGATCAGCCATTTAAAACACAGTTCTACTCTGACTCATATGGGCCACCATGAGTCAGCAGAGTCAATGGCATGGTCACTGGTATCCATGCATCTTTTGTAGTCTGTGAAACATGTACAGGTTCATCACCTTGCACAGTTGATGTATCCAAGAAACACAAATGCTGTCACTGTATCCAAAAAGGATCAGATTTTATGCTTTTGTGGAAGCAGGATTGTTTTCTTTCCCAATGCAAGACTCAAATAATATGATAGAATAATATAATACAATATTACCATCTAGTAGGAATGGAGAACTCCATAGAAAAATGGAAGGTTTTGATGATGACAATAGCAACATTGTCTTGGTATATTCTGCCCTACTACCATACAATAGGGTAGAAATGCCTTGGGGAGGGTTCCCATAAGGAATTTGTTTTTAAATGTTGTAAAATATATTAAAAATAAGAAAAAAATCATAACAAACTCTGATGATATGAATTTTACATCTATAAAGAGAAGCATGCTAACGTTTATCCATTTTTAGAAAGACTCTCTTATATATAAGCTTCCCAGGCACCCAAGTTAACATCTGTCTACCCTCTAACCAGTGAATTGCTCCTTTCCCTCCCACCCTTGGTAACCATTAAGAATGTTTCTTTTAACGTGAAAACCTTTTCTTGACTTTTTACAATAATGATTTCATGCAAAAGTTAGTTTAATCTGCAAGGTCAGTGGTTCAAACTCACCAGCCGCTCCTTGGGAACCCTATACAGGGTCCCTATGGGTTGGAACCGACTTGATGGCATTTAACAACAACAACGACAACTATCATACAATATGTGTCCTTTTGTGACTAATTTCACTCAGAATAATATACTCCAGGTTCATCCATGTTATGAAGTGTTTCACAGAGTCATCATTAGTCTTCAGTGATGCATAGCATTCCAATGTGTATATGTATCAACGTTTGGTTATCCATTCTTCCACTGATGGGCATTTAGGTTGTCTCCATCTTTTTGCTATTATGAATAGTGCTGTGATGAACATCAGTGTGCAAATATCTACCCGTGTCCTGGGTCATATTTCTCTAGAATATATACCAAGTATGGGGATTGCTGGCTCCAATGGTATTTCTATTGCTAATTTTTTGAGGAAGCACCAGACCATTTTGTAATGTGGTTGCATCTTTTTACAATATCACCAGCAATGTATGAAGGCTCCAGACTCTCCATACCATCACCAGCATTTGTTGTTTTCTGGTCTTTTGAACTTTGTTATTAATGTTGGGATGAAATTGTTTTGTTTTTTTATCTCTGTAAAGACTAATGGTGTAGCACTGGACTGCCAATAGATAAGAACTGGACTGCCAATCACAAGGTTGGCGGTTCAAATCCAATAGCTGTTCCTTGGAAACTGTACACAGTGTTGCAATGAGTTGAAACTGACTCAAGGGCACTTAACAACAATGGCTAATGATCCTGAGCAAGAAATGACTTTTTTTTATTTTTAATAGTTCAGACTAATTACATGGAATAATGGAATTAATCCACTTACTATAGAGTCCTGGTGTGGCGCTGTGGGTTAATGCACTGGACTGCAGTCGGTTTGAATGGCAAACTTGGTGGTTCAAACTCTCCAGCTGCTCCTCAGAAACGCTGTATAGGGACTCTATGGGCCGAAACCAACTTGACAGCACTTAACAACAACAACTATCATAGATAGCTCTTGGCTTGGCACTGTAGGATAATACTTGGACAGCTAAACGCAAGGTTGGAAATTCAGATTCACCTGCTACTCCTCAGAAACCCTACACAGGGTCGATATGAGTCAGAATCAATTCAACAGAACTCAACAATAGCAACAACACTATTGTGATAGGAACGCAGGGCCCTCTGATGGCAAGTAGCTAGTTCCTCACACAGCCTTCCCCTGTGATAAAGACTTTATCAACATGGAACCCTGCCTTCAGAGAGAGACTACTCTTCTTTTTCCTAAGCAGAAAAGTATGCAACACATGTATATTTAATTAAGAATGTGGATCTCTGGTAGTGTGGGTACGAATTGGGCTGCTAACCTCAAGGTCAGCAGTTCGAAACTACCAGCTGTTCCACGGAGAAAGATGAGGCTTTCTGCTCCTGTAAAGATTTGTAGCCTCAGAAACCCTGTACAGGGTCACTATGAGTCAGAACTGACTCCATGGCACACAACAAGAACAATTCTACCACAGTGAAACCT
>NW_006408567.1:19674488-19676109 GCF_000296735.1 Chrysochloris asiatica | reverse complement strand
TGAACATTTCTATCAACTTACACAGTCTGATGATATATACAGTCAAGATGCATTAATAATTAATGGTGATTGGAATGCAAAAGTTGGAAACAGAGGAAGGATCGGTAGTTGGAAAATATGGTCTTGGTGATAGAAATGCCACTGGTGATCACATGAGAGAATTTTACAAAACCAAGAAATTATTCTTTGCAAATACCTTTTTTTCAACAACGTAAAGGGCTACATGTGTTCCTTGACAGATGGAATACACAGGAATCAAATAAACTACGTATGTGGAAAAAGACAATGGAGAAGTAAAATATAATCAGCCAAAACAAGCTCAGATTGAAAACGAAGAAAATTAAACAAGTCCACAAGAGCCAAAATATACCAATGAGTATCCCCAACCTGAATTTAGAGACCATCTCAAGAACAGATTTGACACACTGAACACTAATGACCAGAGAAGTTGTAGAATGACATAAAGTACATCATACATGAAGAAAACTAAGGCCAATTAAAAGACAGGGAAGAAAGAAAATGTCTAAATGAATGTCAGAAGACTATGAAACGTACTCTAAAATGTAGACAAGCTAAAGCTACTGGAAAAAAATGATGAAGTAAAAGAGCTAAAGAGAAAATTTCAAAGTCTATCTCAAGAAGACAAAGTGAAGTATTGTAATGAAATATGCAGAGACTTGGAATTAGAAAACCAAAAAGGAAGAACACAATTCAGCATATCTCAAGCTGAAAGAACTAAAGAAAATAATCAAGCCTTGATATGCAATATTGGAGAATTCTGAGTGCAAATATTGAAGGATATTTGTTGTTGTTATTGTTGTTAAGTGCTGTCAAGTTGGTTCTGACTCATTGTAACCCTGTATAGGGTTTCTGAGGAGCAGCTGGTGAGCTTGAACCACCAACCTTGTAGTTCAAACAGTTTTGCAGTCTGGCAATATACAAAGCATCAAAAGAAGATAGAAGGAATACACAGAGTCACTGTACTAAAAAGAATTGGTGGATATCCTACCATTTCAGGAGACAGCGTATGAACAAGAACCAATGGTATTGAAAGAGAAGTCCAACTTGCATTGCAGGCATTGGTGAAAAACATGACTCCAAGAATTTATAGAATACAAATTGAAATGTTTCAAAGAATGGATGAGGCACTGGTAGCACTCACTACTCTATGTCAGTATATTTAGAAGACAGCTACTTGACCAACCAACTAGAAGAGATCCATATTTGTTCTCATTTCAAAGAAAAGTGACCGAACAGAATTTGGAAATTTCATTACTATCATATGCAAATGAAGTTTTGCTAAAGAGAATTTAAAAATATTTGCAGCAATACATCAAAAAGGAGCTGCCATGATGATGTGTCCCATAGTCTGACCTGGCCTTGTTTTGGCTGCTGATATTGAACTTCTCCACTGTCTCTTCTTTCAAAAGCAAAGATGTCAATTTGAGGACTAAGGTGTTCCTGACCCAAGCCATGGTATTTTCAATAACCTAATCTGCATGATACAACCTTGCTTGCTGAAAGTGAAGAGGTCTTAAAACATTTACTGATGAAGATCAAAGAGCACAGCCTTCGGTATGGATTACACCTCAATGTCAAGAAAACAAAAATCCTCACCACT
>NW_006408567.1:19658177-19673808 GCF_000296735.1 Chrysochloris asiatica | reverse complement strand
ATGGACTCAAGCATAACAAAGTAGTGAGGTTGGTCCAGGATTGGGCAGTGTTTCGTTCTGCTGTGCATAAGGTCACTATGGGTCGGTACTGACTCGATGGCACCTAACAACAACAACAGCAATCTGCATGTGAAAGTTGGACACTGAATAAGGAAGCCCCTAGAAGAATTGATGCTTTTGAGTTATGGTGCTAAAGGAGAGTGTTGGAAGCACTGAACTGCCAAAAGAACAAACCAATCTATTAGAAGAAGTACAGCCAGAATGCTCCTTGAAAACCATGGTGGCCAGACTTTGTGTTTCATACATTGTCATATTATCAAGAGGGACCAGTAACTGGAGAGGGATATCATGTTTGGTAAAGTGGAGGGTCCGTGAAGGAAAGGAAGACCCTCACCGAGATAGACTGGCACAGTGGCAGCAGCAATGGGCTTAAATGTAGTAATGTTGTTAGGTTGACACAGAACTTGTCAGTGTTTCATTCTGTTGTGCATAGGGCTGCTATGGGTTGGTACCAATTCAAAGGCACATAGCAACAACAACAGTATCTTCTCACAGATGTAGTCAATTTGTTTCCTGCATATTGCATATAATGAATCCCATGTGGATAGTCTCCTTTTATGTTGTCTATAAAAGGTATTCACAATGCATAAATAATTGGTCTTGAAAAAAATTAAAAAAAGGAGCTGCCAGAAATTCAAGTTGGGTTCAGAAAAGGATAAGAAATTAGGGATATCACACTACTGACGTCAGGTGTATCTTGGCTGAAAGCAGAAAACACCAGAAAGATGTTTACTTTTGTTTTATTGCCTATGTAAAGGCATTCGACTATGAGGATCTTAACACACTATGGATAACATTGAAAAGAACAGGAATTCCAGAACGTAATTGTGCTCAGGCAGAACCTGTATGTATACCAATAGGCAGTCATTCAAACAGAACAAGATAATGCTGAATGATTGAAATTCATACTTATTCTATCTATATGCTGAGGAAATAATCCAAGAAACTGGATTATATTAAGAAGAAATAGCATCAGGATTGGAAGAAGACTCATTAATAACCTGTAATATACAGATAACACAACCTTGCTTGCTGAAAGCAAAGAGGACTTGAATCACTTACTGATGAAGACCAAAGACTATAACCTTCAGTATGGATTATACCTAAATGTAAAGAAAACAAAAATCTTCATAATTGGACCAATAAACATTATTATGATGAGTGGAGAAAACATTGAAGTTGTCTAGAAATTCGTTTTTCTAGGATCCACAATCAATGCCCATGAAAGCAGTAGTCAAGAAGTCAAACATTGCATTGGGCAAATCTGTAAGCAAAAGACATCTTTAAAATGTTAAAGTGAAAAAAATATTAATTTAAGGATTAAGGTGTGCCTGACTCGAACCATGGTATTTTCAATTGCCTCGTATGTATATGAAAACTAGACAATGAATAAGGAAGACTAGAGGATAATTGATGTATCAGGAAGAATATTGGCTATACACTGGACTAGCAGAAGAATGAAGAAATCTGTCTCCAAAGAATGCTCCTCAGAATTGATAATAGGAGACTTTATCCCAAGTACTTTGTTTGTTTTAAGTTTTATTGTGAATTATGTGACAGTTTACATGGGAGAACATTAGTTTTACATTCATCTTATCCTATAATTGCTTCATTGCCATGGTTACAATCCCCTCCAAGCATCACCAATGGAAAGGGTGCATCCTATAAGCCTGCTTCCCCACACCACACCACCCCACCCCCAGTCATCAGCACACAGCCCCTCTTCCTGCCTGGGTCCTGAGTCCCTAGCTGCTCCATCTCTCCACATCATCATCTCTGGCTCCATCTTGGGATCGCTGCCTCTCTGGGTAGGGTTCTGCTCTCTGCTCTTCTCCCTTCATGGTTCCAGGGACCTCCGCTCCCTGCCTGCAAAGTCAATCACTCCCCTCCTTGCCACAAAATGCCCACTTTTACATTTACAACCTTCACAATCAGTCCTGGTAACAATTATTCACCCTTGCATCACATGAGACCTATCCGCATTTCCTTTAATCAGACAGATTGGATATTACTCAGTGGAGATTCTACCTTGCTCCACGCCCTCTTATCCCAAGTACTTTGGACATGTTCTCAGGAGTAAGCCATCACTGAAAGGACATCACACTTGGTAAAGTAAAACAAACAAACAAACAAACAAACAAAAACAGTCTGTGGAAAAGAAGCGTTCCCACCCAGAAACTTTTGAGTTGAGACATTCCGACTTGAAAAGACATGCATTTCTTGATAAACAATTTATGATAGTTATGGAGGGAAGGAAAGGAAGGAGAGAGATAATCATTCATGAACTAATAGGTAGACACATGTTAACATAGGTGACAGGGCAGGCAATACACAACAAGAGGTAGGTTAGCATAGGAAAGATGAAGGTAGCAAGAGACATAGGGAGGAATTCATTAGTTAGACTGAATAGAATTAATACTGTTAACTGTTGATATATAGAGGGGATTACAATCATGTAATGAGGCAAAAGTATATAATTTGTTGAATGTAAAACTGATGATCTGCTCTGTAAACTTCACTCAATTCACAATAAAAAGTTAAAAAAAAAAAAAAAGAGGGGGAAGACTCAGCAAGACGTGCTGACAGTGACTACAAAAATGTGCTCAAATGTAGGAAAGATGTGAGGATAGCGAATCAGGCAGTGTTTTGTTGTTTTGCAAAACCAACTTGAGGACACCTAACTCTGGTAGAGTAGTGGTTACGAATCGGGCTGCGAACCTCAGGGTCAGCAGTTCGAGACCACCTACTGTTCTGCGGGAGAAAGATGAGGCGTTTTGCTCCCATAAAGATTTACAGCCTCAGAAACCCGGTATAGGGTCGCTATGATGCGGAATCAACTCCACGGCACATAACAACAACAACAACAACAACACCAATGGAGTCCTGGTGTAGCACTGTGGGTTAATGTGCCAGACTGCAAAGCAGATTGAACTGCAAGGTTGGTGGTTCAAGCTTACCAGCTGCTCCTCGGAAACCTTATACAGGGTCGCTATGCATCGGAATCAACACTAAGGCACTTAACAACAACAAAAACACCTCTTTCTGGTTAGCTTCTACTGTCACAATTCTTCCTGAGTCTGACACTAGTGCATCTTGCTTACAAAGACCCTTGCAATTTCCTTGGGCCCACCAGGATAATTCAGAGTATTCTTTACATATCAGGATTCTTAATTTAATCACATCTGTAAAGTCCTCTTTGTTCTGTAACATAGTCACAGGTTTCAGGGATTAGGATATGGATATCCATGAGGGACATCATTTACCTATCACACCTTCCAAAATTCGGTCTGACTCACCTTTCTCAATGTCACTCTTGCCTCTATTTCCCAACAAGAAGTTTCCTCCCCAACTGGGAAGATTTTCTCTCCATCTCTTGGCTGTCCCATCTCATCATGCTTTCTAGCATTCTCTCATAATGCCTTAAGTTCCTTGTTATGGACTAAGTTGTGTCCCCTCCAAAAATATGTGTTGGAATCCTAGCCCTTATATACCTGTGGATGTTGGCCTGTTTGGAACTAGGCTGTTTTTGTTGTATTAATTAGATCAAACCCTAGGAGAGCAGATTCTAAATCTAATTTCTTCTGAATCATCACAAGAGAAGATTAAGCACAGAGAGTTCTGCACACATGGGGGAACACAGATGCCGTGTGAGGATCACCGAGGTACCAAGGAAGTAATTGCCACAGCCAAGATCCTGAACTGGATTTATAGATTCCGAACTGTGAGAAATAGATTTCTGGACTTTAAAAACTGCTTTTGCAGCATCAGACAACTTGCTCAGCCTGTGTATAACATTTACTGATGATTTTCTATAAATAATAATTCTCAGGTTCAGGAGGAGGATAGCATGCTTCCTAAAATGTTTTCCCACTTGGTGCTTTTCTTTGATTTTCTTTCCAGATAATTAAAGCCAAAAAAGAAAGAGCCACAGACCTAAAGTTACTGGTGGTTATCAGGGGAGGCTGGGAGGGAGCAGAGAAAGGGAACTCATTGCTTATTGGACACTGAGCTTCTATTAAGTGTGATGGAAACATTTGGAAACATATAATGGTTATGGTTGAACAGCATGATAAACATAATTAATGTTACTGAATCATATATGTGAAGAATGCAGAAATGCATATTATTACATACATATTTAGGAGTGTTGGTGTGTCGCTACAGAATGGGCACTGAACTGCTAACTGCAGGGACAATGGTGCAAATCGACCATTCACTCCTTGGAAACTCTATGCTGGGTGACTGTGAGTCAGAGCTGACACTACAGTACTTCACAACACAACAACAGCATATGTATTTACTCCTGTTGTTGTTAAGTGCCCTCAAGTCCATTTACTACAACTTTTAAAAAAGAGAAAAGAACCACGTGGCAGGTCATTGGGCTGCATGAGAAAGGAACCAATGGTAGGATTTCCTACCTTCAACCTCAGCCAGCAGGTGTGCCCACACCCTCAATGGGAAGGAAATGAGCTCTTCTCCTCCTGTCTAGGACTTGGGTAGGGCATGATCAGTGATGACTACACCTGGGGCTAGATCTCTAGTTGGCTTCATTGTCCAGCACTGATACCTCCAACTTAGACCTAGTAAGCATCAACACAGGGTAAGCTACTTCAGGGGAAGATGAGTCGCCAAAGCAGGAGGGCCGTGGCTAGCCCTCCTGGATGGAAGTGAAGACTTGCTTTGTCAAGGTGGGGTAAAATTAGTTACCCTGTAAATGTGCTAGACTGTGGTTAGAGGTGCCTTGGGAAAATAGGTCTGATAATCTACTAAAAAAATCAGCCTCTGAGCCCTATGGAGCACATTGGGTTTTTAATGCCTCTGACACATGGGGTTACCATGTGTTAATATCAACAACTGGTTTATGGTCAAAATCATCAGTTATCTTCTGTCCATAATTACTTTGATTTAAAAAATTTTTTCACTAGACCCTTCACATTTCAGTGAAGGGGATACATATGAAAATACTAGCACAAATGTGAATTTTCTGGAAATCCAGGGCTGAGAGTGGACAAGTAACATGCCTGAAGTCATTCAGTGAGTGACGGAGGATCTTATTTTAGAACCTGTGGACCCAACCTCTCTACACACTCCTTCCAAGTCAAATGTGCTGTGTGGTCAAATATCTTAGAATCACATTGTCCACAGGCACTAAAACTCTGTGCACATGACCCTGAGTTAAAGGATGCACTCTCACTCAGTCCAAGGAGACTTCTGAAATGGGACGTGATTTTAGTTCTGTGTGCCTCCTGCTAACTCTCTACCGCTGCCATACGACAGAGATCTTTGTCTGTACATTTAGATCATCTCCTGCAGAAACCTATTCCCATAAGAAATGATTTGTTTAAAATAATAGAAACCCACTTGTCTTAGTTTGTTAGCATTGCTCATAGAAATAGAAATATCACAAGTGGGTGGCTTCAAAGCACAAAAGCTTATTTTCTCACAGTTTAGGAGACTAGACCTTTGAATTCAAGGCACCAGTTCTTGGAGTAGGCTCTCTCTTTGTAAACTCTGAAGGAAGATACTTGTCTCAGCTTTTGGAGCCTTTCTTGGTCCCTTGATGATCGCCATACAGCTTCTATCTTCCCCATTTGTACTTGTTTAGTCCCTGTGTCTAGTCTGCACATAACTCAGAAGAGATTAAGTCTGAGAGATACCCTTATTAGCATAATAAAGAAGAGCCCATTCCGAAATGGGATCATATCCACAGAAATAAGGTTGGGATTCCCACACATACTTTGGGGGAACATTATTCAATCCATAACAGCTCCGTTGTTGAGGACTGTCTTTATTTGACTATTGAATTTGAGCGAGTTGGTATCTGCTCTGACACAAGGCGCCACCAGGACATCACAGCCTTAATAACGTTCAGATCATCTTTCTGATCTCAGGTCCTTGTGATGTGGGCCTGTGCCCACTGAGGCTTGAACTTGAATGGTCTTTTCTTCTGCTCCAGAATCATGCCCACTTCTAGCCTCTACTCCTACAGACGTCAGTCAACTCCAGTGACTTATTGTTCAACGCCTCCCACTTAGTACTCACTGAAATAATATTCTGAGGCCGTCTGAGTAGAAGAGTCCTCTGGAATGCTCTTTAAATACACCAATGAGTACCATGAGAAAGTATGAGTAAGACAGGAGACAGCAATGCTAACTTCTGAGGATGATCTTCCCAGGGCACACAATGTCTTCTAATTGGAAAGCGAAATCTTCTCTCGTCTGTCCCCCACTGCCATAGTCCAATGAAGATTCACCAACTGGGAAAGAAATGAAAGTCAAGATGTCTTTGAACTGAACTGTGTATGTATTTTCTTAACATTTTCTTTGGGGACATCTGTCTTTGCTTAAAAGCACATCTATTTATATCAACAACCGTTTGCATTGAATCCTTGGGGGCTGATTCATGCAGATGTTATATGATGCAGGTTTCTAATGCAATTCACTTTGAAAAAAATGTGGAACTTATTTCTAACCTGCTCCCTCCCCCAATAAAATGAAATGCCAGAAATTTGCAAACCTTATATTTCTGTGTACAAAAAAATGCCTCCTTGGAGCTCTTCAAAATATGGGATTCAAGTTTTTGTTGTGATGGATGGACTCAAAAATCATTTTCATACTCTGAACACTGGCAGACTGTATTTCTGGGGGAACAGACTTACTTAGGTTGGGAATGGGATTGCTCATTCAGTAGAGAGCAGTGTGAAGGCTGGGCGTTGTATACACAGTGATGTTTATATACAACCACTGCCTTAGCATCTTGGGCTCAGTGAAAGGACGAATTAGAAATGGGTGGTGGGACTGAGGGTGGCGCTATAGAGCACAAGTCAGCTATTTATGGCAAACTGAAGGGATAGAAACAGAAAGCAAAAGGACTCCCTCTGCATGTGGAAGTCTTGCTCATGCAATGGGATTTCTCTAGGTGGGCCCACTCTGGTCATATGGTCACAAGAGCTTTGGTTCAGTTGTGGTTGGGCTCTGCCTGGCACCAAGTGGAAGTGTTACCTGTGCTCTCTGAGATCCCAGGAAGGTCTGTATTTCCTTCCAGAAAAGCAAGTCAACTATCAATAACCTCAGGTCTCCAGAAAATTAACACCCCTGGGTAGCCTAATTTGTGACCCCCAATTAACTGAAAGGTTGATGGTTTGAACCCATCTGGTGGTGCTGTGGAAGAAAGTCTGGCATTCAGCGTCCATAAATATTATAGCCAAGAAAATATGATGGGACTCAGTTCTAATTTGAAGCATGGGGTTGCCAGAAAATGGAGTCCAAGTCTACTCAACAATGATGGATTTGTTTTTTCATTCATATCTGCAAATCTTTTCACCCATTTCATTCTTCTTTTTGACTTATCTTCTTTTCCTTTCTCTTATGTCTATTATGAAGTCCTAGTGTGGCGCTATGGGTTAATGCGCTGCACTGTAAAGTTGGTTTGAACCATAAGGTCGGTGGTTCAAGCTCACCAGCCGCTCCTTGAGAACCTTATACAGGGTCTCTATGGGTCAGAGCTGACTTGATGGCACTTAACAACAACAAATACCTATCATGAAATACAAAGCTTTATGTGATAGGATAAAAATATCTATAACCCTACCAGGAATATCAATTCATATCACTATTATTCAAATGTATGCAGACGCAAAATTATTAAACAATATCATTAGAATCACCTGCATGTATAATTTTGTTGAAGATTATTCAAAAAATATTATTGCAGTAGTATTTTGACAGGGAGCTGCCAAAATTTCAAGCTGGATTCAGAAGAAGACATGGAACCAGGGATACCTTTGTTGACGTCAGATGGACATCTTGGTTGAAAGCAGAGAGTTCCAGAAAGATGTTTACTTGTGTTTTATTGACTATGCAAAGGCATTAGACTGTGTGGATCACAACAAACTGTGGAATACATTGCAACGAATGAGAATTCCAGAACACGTAATTGAGATCATGCGGAAATTGAACATAGATCAAGAGTTAGTCATTTGAACAGAGCAAGTGATTACTGAATGGTTTAAAATCAGGAAAGATGTGCGTCAAGGTTGTATATCATATTTGTTCAATCTGTATACTGAGCAAATAATCCAACGAGCTGGACTATATGAAGAACAACTCAGAATCAGGGTTGGAGGAAGGTTCATTAACAATTGGGACGTGCAGATGACAAAGAGGACTTGAAGCATTTATTGAAGAAAAGGCCACAAAGACCACAGCCTTCAGTATGGATTACAACTCAATGCAAAGAAAACAAAAATCCTTACAACTGTTGCAGTTGTTAAGTACTGTGGAGTCAGTTCCGACTCATAGTGACCCTGTACAGCATTTCTGAGCCTGTAAATCTTTAAGGGAGCAAAAATCCTCTTCTTTCTCCCATAGAACAGCTGGTAGTTTCGAACTGCCAACCTTGAAGTTAGCAGCCTGATTCGTAACCACTACACTACCAGAGCTCCTTTCAACTGGACTAATAATAAATGGAGAAAATATTGAAGTTGTCAAGGATTTCATTTTACTGAGATTCACAATCTATATCCATAGAAGCATCAGTCAAGAAATCAAAAGATATATTGCATTAGGTAAATCAGCTACAAAATAACTTTTTACAGGGTTTTGTGATACAGGAATCGAAGCAAAGTTTGAAGAGGGGAAATAATACTAAGATGCTTGACTGTCTTATGAACATTGGTTTCCCTTGCCTACTATTGTGAAATAGACACTTGAGTGGGATACAAATATGATTACACATAGCTTGTAAGGTTGTCTTTAGTCTATAAGTGATTGGAATACTTAAAAGGTGTTTTAGAACTTGCTCAGTGAAATAGGCTTCTTGCAAAGCCTTTGCAGAGTATAGGACCTTTGGTGGAATCCGGAGTCCCATCCAGAACCTTTTGAGGTGGGACATTCCCACTAGAAAGGACAAGCAGACCAGCCTGGAGCAGCTAGCGCAATTGAAGATACATCTCTAAAGAAAGATCATCGGGAAAAAAACAAAACAAAAATGGCAGTAATATTGGCTACTACAGGAATAAGCAAGTTGTTAACTGGGAAGCCATCAAGGCAAGCAATCAAGTCCCTTCAGGACAAACTTCCCTCTAAGACTGAAACTCAAAGGGAAAACATAAACAGTCATCTAAGCTTGCTGGTGACCATGTTGGTCTACTGGTGAGTGGAAGAGGGGGAAAGGCAGCAATGAAGAAATGGGCTGACTTCAACCATGTTCCATAGACTCCAGTTGACCTGGAGATGAGAGAGAGAAGAGGAAGAGCTGGTTGGTCTAAAGTGTGGTGAGACCTGGGGACACCTGAACCCATGGACAAGGACATAGCCAAGAGGGCTAGAGCTGAGAGTGAAGCATCCAGCTGATATGAAGTGAGGGGAGATGCACAAGAACACCCAAATGTGCAGACAGTACCCATTTGACCTAGCCTCGATGGCTTGATAACCAGAACCGGACAAGAGGAAGATAAAAAAAAATTGATAGAGGAAACAAGAGTACATGGCTACAATTTGATGAACCTGACCTATACTCATGGATGTAGTAGCTCAAAATATCAACAGAGAGGGAAGGAGTCTTCACATCAAGTACCAATGCTATCCCCTCTGTACACAGGTTAGATAGGGATGGGCAACTTAGATATTGGCTACCTAAAATGAGTGGGTGATGAAGGCATGAAGTGACTGACTTACAAATTTTCAAGAGGGAGTGTAGTTTAAGAGTGTGTGTGGGACGATAGAGTCCCCATTGAATAGTTTCCATCTTGTCTAGATGGGTCTGGTAAAAAGAGATGGGGACTCTTATGATTCAATAGTGAGTAATTGTTATCATGACTAATTGCGACTGTCACAATGGTAAAGGTAGAAGTTTTGTAACAAAAGTGGGCAAGTAGTTAATCTTACAGTCCAGAACCAGAGGACCCTAGGACCATCAAGGGAGAAGAGCACAAGCAGAATGCGGGACCCTATCCCAGAGACGCAGCGACACCAGAGATGGAGGCAAAGATGGGGACATGGAGAGAGGGAGCAGCTGAGGACTCTAGATTCATGGAAAGAGAGAGACTGAGAGCTGCTGATCAACAGGCAGGTTTGCAGAATATGCCCTTTTGTAGTTTAAATTATTATGTATGTATGCCTGAGTGCTTAAAAAAAAGAAAAAAGAGCTAAAATGAATAGAGAGAAATACTGTTATCTGATGGTACATGGAGGGGATTATAATCATTGCAATGAAACAAAGTATACGATTTTTTTTAAAAATGTGAAACTGATGATCTGCCCTGTAAACTTTCACTCAATTTACAATAAAAACTTAAGTTGAAAAAAGAGAGAACTCTTTAAAGAATGTTAAATAGCAAAGATGTCACATTGAGGAGTAGGTATGCCTGACCCAAGCCACAGTATTTTCAGTCCCTTCGTTTGTATGTGAAAGCTGGACAATAAATAAGGAAGACCAAAGAAGAATTGATACATTTGAATGATGGTGTTGGTGAAGGATATTGAAACAGCCAGAAGAATATACACATCTATCTTAGGAGAAGTACAGCCAGAATCCTCCTTAGAAGCGAGGATAGGGAGACTTAGTATCATGTACTTTGGCAATGTTATCCGGAGGGACCAGTCCCTAGAAAAGAACATCATGCTTGGTAAAGTAAAGGGTCTGCAAAAAGGAGGAAGACGTCCAATGAGATGGATCGATACAGTGGCAGCAACAATGGACTCAAGCGTAATAACAGGTGTGAAGATGATGGTGCAGGACCAGATAGTGTTTCGTTCTGTTGTACAGGGTCACTGTGAGTCAGAGACAACTCAACAGCACTTAACAACAACAACATGTCCATTCCACTCATCAGTGGTACCAAGGAAATTCAGTAGCAAAACACCATAAACTAAGGTGGTTTATGAAATAGGAATTTATCATGTCAGTTCTGGAGGCTGGACATCCCAAATCAGGACGTAGTCCATGTTGATTCCTTCTGAGGCTTGCACTGCTGACCTTGACATTTTTTGATCTGTAGATGCATCTCTCCAATCTCTGCCTTTGTTCTCACATGGTTGTCCTTCCTCTGTTTGTCTCTCTGTGTTTCTTCTTCTCTGTTACAAGGACATTACTCATAATGGATTAGGACCCATCCTACTTCAGAATGAGGCAGCTGGGTGGCCCATAGGGTTAAGCACACAACCACTAACCAAAAAGCTTGAATCCTACCCAGAAGTTCCTTGAAAGATGGACCTAGTGAACTGCTTCTGAAAGGTCACAGCCTTGGAAATCCTATGGAGCAATTCTATTCTGCACATATCAGGTTGCCAGGAGTCAGAATTGACTCAATAGCAAACAACAGCCCCGTATGACCTCATGTTAGCTAATAACATCTTCAAAGATTGACCTATTCAACCTGCTTTTGCTTTTTGTTTGTGTTTAAAGAAAGAGTTTATGTTGATGGAATAGAATTTGTGAAGTCATTTTTTCCTTCTACTTTGAAATAACATACATACCCAGGGACCTCTTCTGAAGGTAGGATTATCAACAGTGAATAAAGTCCCCTTAAGAAGACCTGGTGATTGATGTAGCAGTTAAGTTCACACTCATCAGCCATTCTGGGTAGAAAGATGTGGCAATTTGCTTCCATAAATTCTTCAGTCTGAAAACCCTATGTGGCAGTTCTACTTTATCCTATAGGGTGGCTGCCAGTCAGAACAGACTCAATGGCAACATTAAAAAAACACTTTAAGTGAATCTACTAAAAAGGAGTAACACATTTTCATAGAAATACAGGTGGAGGGTGGGGAGAATGTAATAACAGGAACTTTTGCTTGAGAATTGAAACTTAAAATGTTGAAAATAAATACTTTGGTTTTTGTAGTTTGTAATTGCAACATCAGCCTTCACTGCACACTTGATAATTCCAGTAGTTTCTGGATCACTCTATTTAACTTTACACACCTGAGAACATCCAACCTGGAGTTAAAGGAGCCACTTCCAATTCACTCTCAAAGGAAGTCTGATGAGTGGGACCCTATTTAGGTGACTTCTGAAATGGGGTGTGATTTTTGTTCCATGTGTTCTGCCAATTCTCTTCAGCTGTCCTACAATAGCTTCATCTGTACATTTAGACAATCTCTCTCAAAAACCTATTCCCTTAAGGAATAATTTGCTAAAAATAATAGAAACTTTATTTGGTGATGATTATCTCTGTAAATCATTTGTATTTTGATACCAGAATCGAACAAATTGATATCTGCTCAGACACAAGGCATCACAAGGACATCACAACTGAAACAATTTTCCAGTGGAAAAAGTTGTGGTCCACCACCAACTGATAATGATGTTTGCAGCATTGCACAGATCATGATTCTTACTGTACTTAATGTGTTCTGTGAAAGACCCTGGTCATGATTTTACATCCTTCAAGGGTACATAGAGTGTACACAGCAGATAAGCAATGGTCAAGTGGAGGTGTGCGGGTGGAAGAGCTCTGAGTCACTGTGTATGTTACAGGAGTCTGTGATTGGGTGCTGGACTGGACTAGCCTGCCTACAGGTCAATGATGTAGTGAGAGGTGATAGTTTCAACAAAGCAAGTCAGGTCTCCATTGTAAGCAAGACAGTTACGGGTAAATTCTCAAGCATGTGGTCCTTAAGTTCCCAAAGAATTCTAGAGAAAGGTTGAGAGGAAAGATCTAACCTTCAACAGAAGAACATTCCAACTTAGAGTTTTAAGGAGTTTAACAGCTCAGCATTTAACATCTGAGACTGGTGATAAAGTGTAACCTCAATGACTACTTTCATAAACAACCCCTCCACCATCATAGTTATTAGAAAATTATTTACATGATGCGTTTAAATTTGATACACACAATCCCACTGCAAACTCATACTTAGTGAACTAAATTCCAAGCCCTGTTAATCATTCATGTTGGGTGTACATTTGGATGTGACGTAGTTACAATTAGGTTTAATTAAAACCACCCACTGAGAGCATGCTGAAAGACCAGCGTTTAAAAATAGGAGCAAGATAATTAGGGTCATTAATAGGAACAGATTATTTATTTTATGATAGCTTAAAAATAAATAGTGATCAACAGTTCTCTCATTGCTGATTCCTGATAAGAATGCAGAAAGCAGAGCGAAGCTTCTTTAGAAGGAACCCCTTATTATATCTCCACGAATGGCTGTTCTTCTTCATGTGCCTCTTCTTTTATGGCACATTAGTGCCAAAGCATTCACTTGCAAGTCTATACTGTATTGTGTAAGGATAAGAGCAAAGTGTTCCTCCTGGGGGAGAGTAAGACCAGCCAAATGAAGACTGGATTTGGTCTCCCTCCAGCACCTTGAAAAAACCTTTTTGTCCTTGCCAGAGGGTAGAAATGTGTTGGTTAGGGTTTTGTGCCTACTTAGATGGGTCTGGATTCTCAGTGGTTAAGCAGTTAAGATGTTGAGGTCTAATGCAATGTTATCACTTCCATGATGAGATGTGCTGTGAGTAGCCAATCAACTGAAAGGAAGTTTCCTCAGGGAGTGTGGCCTTTCCTCTCACCAGAAACAGAGAGGGGAGTGAACAGAGAAGAGAGATCTATTACCACCAAGGTCCAGGAGTAGAGTGTCCTTTGGACATGGAGATTTCCAAAGAATGCTGAAAGGAAACAAAGACCTTTTTCCAGAGCTGGGTGCTCTGGATTCAGACTTCTAGCTTCCCAAACTGTAAGATAATAAATGTGTTTGTTAAAGCCATTCACTTGAGGTATTTCTGTTATAGGAGCACTGGAGAACTGAGACAATAGCTACAAGATGTGGTCCCCAGTCTGGCAAGAGCCTGTTGCTATTGTTAATTGCCATCAAGTCGGTTCTGACTCATGGTAACTTTATGTACAGCAGAATGAAATGCAGCCTGGTCCTGAAATCTTCACGATCATTGGTATGTTTGGGACCATTGTGGCCAGTGTCTCAGTCCATCTCATTGAGGGTTTCTCTTATGTCTGTTAGCAGGAGCCTAGTGAAACTAATTCTTCCTCATCTCTACTACTGTGATCACGGCATGAATTTTTCTGCCTCCACAGTGAATGCATTTGTAAAACTCATGCCTCATCCAAGGACTATTACTGTCTGCTTTTAAATAAACAGCTTAAGTACAAGATGCTGCCATGGAAATGCTTCATATTCTCTTGCCCTACTGGTGGGCTTAAGGAGTTTCCTACCGATTAAGACAAAGGTAACTGCCAAAGCAGGTGTGAGACAATCAGATAGCCACCCTCTACAAACAACCCATGCTGACTCCAGGCATGCAAATTCTACTGCCGGTGCTTATATGGGGTGGCAATGGATGGGAACATAGTGGGAAGGTGAGAGGTTAAAGTCAAGTAGTGTGTCAGAGTATTTGGTGGTGGTACCCAGTGTGTGTGTGTGTGGTGGTGGTGGGGGTGTGCGGTGGGGGGCGGGGAGATATTTTGGCCATGATTTTTCTCCTAGGTTTGAGTTGGATTTTAGTAAAAAAGAATCCAGATTAAATGTGTGCGTATGTGTCTTAATACACAATGAACCATGTAAGAGGCTAAATTCTTATTTTTTCCCTTTATGATGGAAATAATTTTACCAGTCTTCCAGGGTCAGCAGTCATTTTCAAGTGATGAGTAGGCATATCATGGTACCTACATCTGTTGCATTGCTATCCAGTGTCTGAAATCATATTTTTTTCTATCTAGAAATCTTGTTGTATGTTTTGGGTGTTACTGTTGATTCCTACTTCATAGTTTTACACATGGATTCAATTTCATTCCATGTTTTCATTCCTACCTTATGTTTTTTGGTGGAAGTGTGATGGGTTAAATAACAAAATGATATTTAACTATGTTGCTGATGTGGCTAAGTAGCTGATTAAATAAAATTGATACTTGTTTTATGATCAAAAGATTTCTTAAAAGAATGTTACAACACAGGTGTCTCACCTTTGACACAATTGTATTTGGGGCTGGATGATTTCTTGTGAAAGCTGTCTTGTCCACTGTAAGATGGTTAATTAGCAGCATGCCTCGCCTCTACCTACTAAATACCAGTAGCAATTCCTCTCCCACTAGTGACAATCAGGAGTCCTGGTGTGGCACTGCGGGTTAATGTGTTGTACTGGAAAGTCAGTTTAAACTGCAAGGTCGGTAGTTCAAACTCACCAGCAGCTCCTCAGAAACTCGATACAGGATCGCTATGGGTTGGAACTGACTCGACTGCACTTAACAACAAGAAGTGACAATCAAAACCATCTCCCAACATCCCCTATGGGAAAAAATTGCCTCTGCCTAAAAATCATTGTTATAACATGATGATCATGGTAGGAAATTGATTCTGTCCTCCAAATGTTCAAAATATCTTGAACAAATTTTGTTTTTCTGGGCTACTCAAGGAGTTACTGAATCTCACGATTGTTTATCCTCTTTAAGAAGATATATGAAATGGTCCACTTTCTTAATCACTTATTTTGTCTTTTTTTCTTCTTTACTTCAAAAAATGCTACAATTTCAGAATTAAAGTTCCAGTTACCCAATCCTGGATTACACAAAAAAGGTCTATCTTGGACTGAACTGAAGAAAAAAATATGTAAT
>NW_006408567.1:19649832-19657978 GCF_000296735.1 Chrysochloris asiatica | reverse complement strand
AAAATCTACTATGGATACTATTTAAAAAAAAAAAAAGTAACAGTCAGAAAACAAAACAGACATCAAAACACATTTTGGGAAATTAACATGAGAGGAGAAATAAATGACCAGCAATAGAAAAATTGGAAGGTGTGGTTGAAAAACTTCATCAGAAAATGGAATAAAATGACAAAGAGAGAACATATCAGAAATTAGCAGCCCAGTCAAAAATTTGGAGTATCCAGATTTTAGGAGGGAGAGAACAAAGAAGATGATAAATTCTTAAAACATACTTTAAGACAGGTTTCCAGAAGTAAAGACTATACTGGTTTACAATGTGAAAGGACCCAGCCCAATGGATAAAAGTAGATCCCACACTGAGGGACGTCATTGTGAAATATCAGAACTAGAGCAAAATAGAAGATTCTATAAGCTTCCTGGGAGGGGTCAAAACAGGTAGCGTGTCGATACTCAGAATGGCTTTAGAGCCCCCCACAGCCATGCTACAGCCTAGAAAATAATGAAAGTAAGCAATAGCCCAACAAAATTCCTCAACAGGGCAGATCACAGTGGGCTTCCAAGAGGACCCTCATGCAATGTGACGGATCATCAGTCAACTTCCATTATCTGAAGGAAGATACTTTTCAACTTGGAATTCTATACTTATGGAAACTATCACTCAATCGATTCTGAAGGTAGAATAGAGAGAAACTGAGGTATGGGGTTGTTGTTGTTAGGTGCAGTCAAGTTGGTTCCAACTTTACACTTTGGGGTAGAGGCAGTATCAACAGTTAACACCATTATGTGCTAACTTAAAGGTTGTAGTTTTGAATCTACCCAGAGGCATCTCAGAAAAAAGGTGCAGTGAGCTGCTCTGAAAAAACAGTCAATGAAAATCCCATGGCACACAGTTCTACTCTGACACACACGGAGACACACATGGAGTCTCATGAGTTACAATCAATTCAATGACAACTGGTTTGATTTGGGGTTTTTTATTAGAAGTCATATATTAAATAGTCACCCTACACCAAGAATTGATCTTCAAAACAATGTTGAAGAAAAAAGAGAGAAAGAACACAATATCAATTACATAAATTCAAAATACTGGCCCCAAACACAATACACATTTTGCAGCTTGTTGGCAAATGTAATCCTAAGTATGAAGGAGCGAGAAAGAAAGAGAAAAGAGCATGGGAACTGGAGGGACAGTGGGGAGTGAGTGAGAGGAAGTGGGTGGGAGAAGACGTGGCATAGGGACCTCAGTGCCTTTGCCATCATCATCTTAGGATGCATTGCCAACCTTGCAGAACCTGAAGCTCTTTTCTCCCAAGAGTGAAAGCCTAGCTCTCTGCTCCTGGAAGATCTTGTGCCTTTCAGAGATTCTGTTTCCTCACCTCTGATGTACAAAAGGAGTCCTGGTATGGTGCTGTGGGATAAGCACTGGACTGCTAATCACAAGGTCGGAGATTCAAATCCTCCATCTGCTCCTCAGAAACCCTATACCTGGTCGCTGTGTGTAGGAACCAACTTGACGGCACTTAACAACAACAATAACTATCTGTAAAAATTAACCATGTCAAGCCCCCGGAACTGGATAAAGCATACGAGGAAACACTGAGCCAAACCAAACACATTGCCAGCGAGTCAATAACCAACTCATAGTGACCCCGTGTGTAATAAAGTAGAACTGCTTCAGAGAATTTTCTTTGCAGATTGCCAGGTCTTTCTTCCATGACACATCTGGGTGGGCTTGAACCAGCAATCTTTACGTTGTTGTTAAGTGCCCTTGACGTATAGTAACCCTGTATAGGGTTCCAAGGAGTGGCTGGTGAGCCTAAACTGCCAACCTTGCAGTTCAAACTGACTTGTCAGTCCAGCGTATTAACCCACAGAGCCACACCAGGACTCCAATCTTAGGTCAATAGACAAGTATAAGCTATTTGCACCACCAAGGGACCTTTAAAACATTGTGCACACTGTGGTTATTAGTTGCGTGGGTCAATGACCTGGCCTTCATCCCATCCCTCTGTTTTATGTGTTGTAGGATCTTATTAAAGCAATCAATTCCTAGAACTGCTCCTCACTCATCAGAAACCCCATTAGCAGGGTTTTGTCTTTAAACGCTTTTCTACAACATTACCTTATGTTTGTTATTCTTATCTAACAGAGCAAATCATTCATATTGACATAATTTTCTCTTTCTGTGACTGGTTAAAATATCTGGCTATGCATTGTCCTCTTTTAAAGAATTATCTGAGATCAAATGGAAAAGAGCAACTTGAAAGGTTGAATGGGAAGTTTGGTGGTGGTGGTGTGCCGTGGAGTCAGTCCCGACTCATAGCGACCATGTACAGGGTTTCTGAGGCTTTAAATCTTTACAGGAGCAGAAAGCCTCATCTTTCTCTTGTAGAACCAGAAAAGAATAGTGAGAACGTCACCACTGTTACCTACTGTACATGCAGAAATTGTTGAAATAGTGTCTTCAGTGGTATATACTTCCATAAGTCTGGTGTGGCACTTTCAGCAGATCACAAGGTTAATACGTACCAGGGTTAGTCCCCTCATCTCCTTCTCCTTACTGCCCTTCCTAAGACACTTTTGTCCAAAGAGAAATGGGCCTTTTAATTAACGTAAAAAGGAACACATATATAAGTTTGAGCTTTCTTGCAGGTTTGAAAGCAAGCTTTCTATTTTCATCAAACTTGGCATTTTATTGGAGACCAAGAAAGAAACCCCTTTTTCTTAAGAAGCAAAGTGCCCTCCCTCGCTAGGTCTTTTAGGCCTCATGTGCAATGTGGTGTTTAATGATGATTTATTAGAGTCAGAAGCATTTGTGGGATTGCGTGGGAGTCACAGGCGTATCTGAGGCAGAGCAGGTATGGCACCTGTCCTGGGCCCCACTTGAAGGGGGTTGTTACTGCACAGTTTCTATTAACCCAGTGCGGCCCAATGCATATCCTCAAGAGCAGCTGAGACAGGGGGACCACTGGGAATGCTTGCCTTCTTCTGCTCAAATCCATGGGGAGACAGACTAGGTGCAGAAAGACATTTCCAGGGTCACAATTTTGAAAAGTGCTGATGGAGGCAGCCAGACAGGAGAAGGGAGGGAAGGTGTTTTAGCCAACATGTTGCCACTCTCAATATCTGACATCTATGTCTAGTCCTCTTGAAATTGGAGAGGGGTACACCTTAGAGATTTCCCTAGGCGGGTGCTCATTCCCCTCAACGCCCCCAGTGGGAGCATAAAAACACCTTCTGAAGAGAAATTGAGTCAAAGTTTCTTGGCATCTCTCATGGGGACTGTGTTTATATGTAAACTTGAAGCCCAACCAAGTAAACTGAGTGAAACCTCCCACAGCCTAATATGTCATCTGACAGACAGAATAGTATCCAACAAGTTTCAGATAAGTGGAAACAACTGATTGGACGACCTCAGAAACAGGAGAGACCTAGAGAAAATTTCAGAATCTTCCAGAAATGATTGCTTGACTTCATTAAATTAATGATGTAATCCTTTTCTTTGGTTTAACAAAATTGCGTCAACTGTTCATAGATGCTGTGTCTGGCATTGTGGGTACTCAGAGGTAAGCCAGATGTTGCCGCTGGTGTCAGTCCATATGTGTGTGGGAGTATGTATGAGTGTGTGGTGTATCTGCAATTTGTATGTGTGGTGTAT
This sequence comes from Chrysochloris asiatica, assembly GCF_000296735.1. Taxonomy (NCBI): domain Eukaryota; kingdom Metazoa; phylum Chordata; class Mammalia; order Afrosoricida; family Chrysochloridae; genus Chrysochloris; species Chrysochloris asiatica. The sequence goes on along the minus strand of NW_006408567.1, from coordinate 19,654,320 downwards.
GTTTGGTGTGTGTGAGGTAAGTGTGAGAGTATGTGTGTGGGATGTGTTTGGGAATGTGTGTTTATGTGGTGTATGTGTGGTGAGTATGAGTGTATTTGAGGGGCATGTGTGGGGTGGATGTGTGTTTGTGTGGTATGTGAGGCAGGTATGAGTGTGTTGGGGGAAAGGTGTTGGATTAGTGTGTGTTTATGTGTTAAGTGGTGTCTGAAAAGCATCAGATGGAATGCACAGCAGAAATGATTCTTTGATGATAATACAAGGCAATATAAATTGTATAATTCTGCTCAGTATTATTCTCTCCACCCTTCTTTCTTAATCAATCTTTATCTTCTTCCTCTTTTATTTTTCTCCTGAGGATATGTATTGTATTCACCTGTGTCTTTCCTCCAGCACACTGTAAATCCACAAGGGCACAGCTCTTCTTTATTCTCAGTACTTAAAACAGTGCCTGTCATATGGAGATGTGAGTACTGAATGAGGAATAGGTACTGAATGTGAGGGCCCGTGTAGGAGAGGTGCATGGGACATGAAGAGCAAGGGGAAAGAATTTTAGGAGTCCCCTGCCTCACTCACAGGGTAGAGGGTCAGGAGGTTCTAGATCTACCAAACAGTGGAAGGTCTTTTTAGACCAAAAAAAAAAAGTGTGACTCTTTATGACAAAGTATTGTGTTGCCTAAAGCTTATTTTCCAAATCATCATTAGATAAGTGATACAGGGATACAAAAATGTATAAATGAACATAGTGTATAAACAAAAGAGAAAATGCAGCTAATAGCAGGTTTATAATAAACAGAGAAAATATTGAAGCTGTCAATGATTTCATGTTACTTGAATTCATAATCAACACCCATAGAAGCCTTAGTCAAGAAGTAAAATGGTGGAGACTTCTGGCAAGATGGCCAACTGACTAGTTAGCCACATACACGGACCCTCTACAACAAAGATATAAGAGACAAAATATAACAAACACAGATGAAAATTCAGAAGAAAGGTTAAAGAGGTGGATGGAGTTAGAAAGTTTGCTGGGAGGAGAGACTGAGCAGGGACAGTGAGAGAGGGAGACTGACTGGTGAACGGCTGGCCAGACAAGACTCCACCATCTTGTTAGCAGCTTTGGGAGTGGAGGGAGGTCTTGCATTCGAAAGAGCAACAGAAAAAGTACAATTTTTAGTTTTCCCCACATTCCCCTGATGACCAGAAGTGTGGCCAGCCCTCCCCACTCCCCCGTTCACAGACCTTGCTCTCTGGGAGTTCAGAGCCACATAGTTGGGAGCCCCACCAGTGTGAGGTGGGGCCTGACTGGGAAGATTGATGTGACACATTGGTGTCTGGATTCTGGTGGACTCAGACTTACAAAACCCAGAAAGCCATCAGAACAACATTTAACTGGTCATCCTGCCCTCAGCTTCCCTGTGGTCCTAAAAGACACAGAAACCAGGTCCATCAAAGGCTCCCATGAACTGCTTCCACATTGAGTGTCTTGAACATAGGTAACAGCAAGGCCACTGGGATCTCCATCTACATCCAGGAACTCTGCTGTCACATCCCTTCCACAACCAACTTGTGAGCTCCTGGAATTGCAGGTGGCCCCAGAGATTTCTCTCCTCTGGGTCCAACAACTGCACGGTTTGTTTTTACAAATACAACAACCTGACAATGACCTGGAGACAACAGACAATTTTACTCACACGAGGAAATAAGAGAGAATGGCTCAAACAAATGACTAAGATGTAGAGCCAGAAGACATTTCTGAGGAAGATAGGGTAATAGAACTAACTGAAAACTAATTCAAAAGAATGATAATTAAGTACCTTCAAAAGATGGATAGAAAAATTGAGAAAATCAAAAAGAACACAATAAAAACTTTAGAAGACTTCAGTAAAACACTACAAGAACAAACAGAAAAAATAAATGCAAGTTTTGAAACAATACAAAACCTGCAATTAGAAACCCAGACACTAATATGAAGATCTCAGAAACGGACAATACATTGTAAGGGCAAAGGAGTACACACAAAACAAAGGAAGCCTGAATTAATGAGCTTGAAGATAAATCTCTCAATACTAGTATGCTAGAAGAACAATCAGAGAAAATAATGAAAAAAATTCAAAGAAAGACTAAGAGTTATGTGGGACACCATGAAGGGGAACAACTTACAGGTGATCAGAATTCCAAAATAGAAAGAGACAAGCACAGAAAAAATTGTCCCGAGAGTTGGTGGAAAAAAACCAAGCAAGACCAGAAGAGAAGCACACAAGAAGCTAAAAGAACCCCAGACAGGATAAATCCCTAAAGTAAATCACCAAGACACAACATAATCAAACTTTTGAAAATCAAAGACAAGGAAAGAATCCTGAGAACAACTTGGGAAAAATGAAAAGTTATCCACTAAGGAGAACCAGTAAGACTAAACTCTGATTTCTCAGCAAAAACCATGCAAGCAAGAAGGCAATGGAATGGCATATACAAAACTCTGAAAGAAAAAGGTTGTCAATAAAGAATCCTATACCCATTAAAGTGGTCTCTCAAATATACAGCAACTTTTAAACATTTCCTGATAAACAGAAATTTTCTGTGCTGAGTCGCTGGAAAAGGATATCATGTTTGGTAAGGTGGAGGGTCAGAGAAAAATAGGAAGACCCCGAGTGAGATGAATTGGCCAAGTGGCAGCATCAATGGGCTCAAGAGTTGCAATTGTGAGGATGGCTCAGGATCGGGTAGTGTTTCATTCTGCTGTACTATGAGTCAGTACGGACTCAATGACACCTGACAACAATAGCAACAACAAACACAACAGAAATGAAAATGGCAAAAACAAATTGAACTCAGCACAGAAAATTATGTGGAACAAAGAATCCAACAGCACCACAAATAAACACACAGAAAAATTACAACGAAAAATCCATACCTATTGATAACTACACTGAATGTAAATGTACCAATCAAGAGACATAAAGAAAAGAAAGGATGAGAAAACAGAATCCTTCAATATGCTGTCTATGAGAGACATGTCAAAAAGATGGAGACAGCCTAAATGCCTATCAACAGAAGAACGGTTAAACAAACTTTGATACATACATGCAATGGAATACTACAATATGTTGAAGAATAATGTTAAAAGTCGAAATTATTGAACATATTATATGCCTAAATGCTGAGCATTTAATAGAGGATCAATAAATAAAAAGGCCCTTTCTTGAAAAGAAAGAAATTGATATGTCTCACCGTATCAATTGGGAAAGGGAGACAGAGAACACATATAATCAGTATCAGGAATTTAGAGTCTGTTCCGACCCATAGTGACCCTAAACAGGGTTTCCGAGGCTATAAATCTTTACAGGAGCAGAAAGCCTCATCTTTCTCCCACAGAGCAGCTGGTAGTTTTGAACTGCTGACCTTGCAGTTCGCAGCCCAATTCGTAACCACTATGCTACCAGAGCTCCTTGTCTACAGAACCAAAATTAGGAATTAAAGAAACAATGCTACAGTGTCTAAGGTAAGATAATATGATGACTAACTTTGTTGCAACACATTTAAAAATTAAGATGATAATGGACAAATTCCTAGAAAAATGCAACCCATCTAAATAAATATCTTTAACAATAAAAAAGAATGTCAGAATAGTCCTATAATGATGAAAAGAATTAAATTCAGAAGTTAACATTGTGCCACCCACATAAAAAATCTCTGATATAGATGCTTTACTGGAAAATCTGACAAATACTTAAGGAGAGAATATCACTAAAATGATACAAACTTCTATAGCATTATTACTATGGTTGCTGAATGCTGCATTAACCCATAGCACTACACCAGGAATGTCATCTATAGTATATGCCCCTGATATTAAAACTTGATAAAACCAATATAAGAAACGACAATTGCAAGCCAATCTTACAAATCAGTATAATGCAAAACTTTGAAACTAAATATTTAATGAATCAAATTCAACAATGTAGAAATAGGACAGCACATCATGACCAAATTAGGTAAATCAAGAATACAAGGTTGATAAATACAGGAGAAATCAATCACTGTGAAGTTACTGTGTTAACCAACTAAAGGGTGAAAAACAGATCTTGATAGATGTAGACAGAACATCTGTCAGAAAAATTTAGCATAACAGGAATGTGTAGGAGCTTTCTTTATTTGTGATTATGAACCATTGTATGTATCTCAAGTTTTTAATGTAATAGCATTTGCAGGGTTTGGTACTATGGACAAACATAGATGTAGTTGGATGTTGTCTGAATGGATGTTATGCGGCAGATGGTTGTGATCAAACTACAGTTACATCAGCATGAATGACTCACAAACAATTCTGAGCAACAGAAGCCAGAAAACATATTGAACAATTCAATTTATAGAGTTTAAAAACCAGGCAAAAGTAAACTACAGCGTTAAGGGAGGCTTGGTTTAGATTAGGGTTAGCATGAAAGTCATGAAGATGAATGGTTATCATTGGAGGGTTGGGAAAATATTGGGAGA
>NW_006408567.1:19646425-19648965 GCF_000296735.1 Chrysochloris asiatica | reverse complement strand
TTACATTTGTCTGTGGATATCCAGGGCTCATGTATGAGATTACTAACAAGCATTACTGAATAATCAGATGAGGGACAGTTTGCTATGTCTACTAGGTAGCTAAAGTCTAATCCTCAGAGCCTATGGTTTGGACGGTCCCCAATGAAATTCTTGTAGGACAGCCCTTGCTACCCTCAAAGAATGAGCAGGTCCATTATCATGGTGGGAAAAAAAAAAAAAAAAAATTCCTCGACTTAAATTTCCTGGTCTTTTTCTCACCAATGTTGTTTTGAGTTTTCAAAAAATTTCATCGTAAGCCCCCATAATCGTCCTATGTTCTTCAAGAAAATCTATTAAGATTAATTTGTAATCCCCAAAACCAGTTTCCATAACCTTCTGAGCTGCCTTGAATTTAACTAGTCCAGCAGATCTCCTTAGAAGCCACTGTTTTGGCTGGACCTTTTTTTGAAGCCACCCAAAGGAAACTTGTTGTTAAGTGCTGTTGAGTCCGTTCCAACTCATAGTGACTCTTGATTAGAGTTTCTGAGGAGCAGCCTGATCTTAAACCGCCAATATTGCAGTTCAAACTGAACTTGCTGTCCAGCGCATTAACCCTCAACACCACACCAGAATCCCAGGAGACTAAGACAATTGTATTACTGAGAGAACTTGTCTGCAGCTATCTACTGATCAAACAGACACGTTTAAACATGTTTTGTTTGGAATAAACCTGTACATGTACGACTGGAACTCTCATAAAATACTTTTTATCCTACCCTCATAAATGTTTCAAAATACTTGGTATATTTTTAAAATACGTAACCTCTCTAGATTTTACAAACAGTTATTTGGGCCAGTTAATGACAATGTCTAGGCATTCAGAGTAAGCAAAATGAGATAAGCTGCACTAGGTTTCTGTGGTGATGGTTAGTGTGGGTGTGCTACTAGTTATGTAGCCATGGTGATGAGAAACACATTTCATTGGTCTGCATACAGGGGCAACAGCCAATCATCACTAGCATCATTTGCACAGTTTTTTTTTTTTTTTTCTTTCACTGAATAAGTAAAGAAGAACAGAGATAAAATGTTTCCAACACATTTTAAATTTTAGCCTGGTCTAAAGAAAAAGCCAGACTTCTGTGGGACAACACCAGGACAGCTGAGAGAGGCTGTTGGGGAACAGACTTCAAGGACTCTCTGTTACTGCCAAGGCTTAAAGACAAAAGATGTCTATTCTCTGGAGTCCTTGAATCCTCACCGCATGATTCCAGAATACAGCCACTGTGACAAATGTGGGGTCTACATTCAGGGCAGATTTGCAAGATGATTAACAGTGGGGTTTTCTTTCATGGTGGCAAGGTCAACAGACCCCATGGAGTGTAAGTACTCTTATCACAATGCTAGTGACATGCACCATGTGATTAAAGTGACAGCCCAGTCCTGTGCTTCATTGCAACAGCAAGAATAGCCTAGGTATATGTGTGTGGTACTATGTAAACCTAACGAACAAGTCTTTAGCAAAATGCAAAAAAGATCCATATTTAATTGTTCTTAAAATTAGAATGTATCTGTCTCTTTGATAATATGCAGGGTTGTTATGAGTTGGAATCAACATGACGACACATAACAACAACAGCATATAAACTCACTGCTGTGGAGTCAGTTCTGACTCATAGCGACCCGACATATGGTTTATGAGACTATGAATCTTTATGCCGCATCTTCATCCTGAGGATCGTGCAGGTGGCTTTGAACTGCCGATCTTGCGGTAAGCAATCCAACACCTAACTGACAGCCCCACCAGGGCTCCTTATGAAATCTGTTTGTATACCTCAAGGTATTAGTTTCTTGTTGTTGTTGTTGTTGTTAAGACCCATTGAGTCAGTCCCTACCCACAGCACCCTACATGGTTTCTAAAGAGCTGCTGGTGAGCTTGAACCACCGATCTTGCGATTCAACCTGATCTTGCAGTCCAGTGCATTAATCCACAATGCCACACCAGAACTCCTTAGTTGCCTACTGATGCTGTAAAAGAAATATCACAAGTGGGGTGGCTTGAAAGAATAAAAATTTATTTTCTTACAGTTCTAGAGACTAAAAGTCCAAAACAGAGTCTTGCATCTTCCTCCCTTGTAGGTAGTAATAGGTGTTCCTTTGTTCGTTGGCTTATCAACAGTCCTACCATGACCTCTGACTTCCCCTGGTTGTTTGTCTATGTCTAATCTATTTTTTTTTATAACTCAGAAGGACTGGATTTAGGACCCACCCTACTCAGGATAGGAGAAAGATGAGGTTTTCTGCTCCCACAAAGATTCACAGCCTCGGAAAAGCTACACTGTGAGTCAGAATCAACTTGATGGCACTTAACAACACAACAGCTATTCCAGAATTAACAAAGGAAAGAAGACCATATTTCCAAATAAGATTACATGTATAGCATTGTTGTTGTGAAGTGCTGTCGAGTCAATTCCTACCCACAGCGACCCTGGATAGGGTTTCCCAGGAGCAGCTGATGAGCTTGAACCACTGATCTTGCAGTTCAAATGGCTTTGCAGTCTGGC